>NC_080676.1:138114825-138417856 GCF_030445035.2 Dasypus novemcinctus
TTGCAAGATTATCCTGAGGCTACTCCGTGCAATCATAAGGAAGGGCGTCTGATGTCCAGTTTAGAAATTTCCTGTATGTAAAAGGTACCAGCATTTAGGTCTTGGCTACACAGGGTTACGTAAATAGGCATGGTTAGGTTAGTAAGGGGACATAGTGGTGCTCTAAGGTTTATATTTAGATTTCAACACTGAAAAAACAAAAAAACCTATTCTGATCCTGAGCAAAAGTGGGTTTCTTCCTCCTGAAACATCTTTAAAGCCAATTCCTAAGACACAGGAATTTTATTGGTTGTGCAAGCAATGGAGCACAGTGGCCTCCTGGCCCCAAACTGCCTTCTTATTCTGCAGAAATTCTAATATTTTATAACTTCAGAGTGCTAATGAATAATTGGGGTCGAGCTGAGCACAGGTTCCTTCATTAATAAACATTAAGGGGCTGAACAAACCTCGATCAAGGGCTGTTTACTAGCATATTTCTTTTTCCAAGGTTTACCTTGCAGAGTTCTACCAGTCCAATAAATTAGGAGGTCCTACTGTGTGAGTAGTAGGAATTTTCCAGGTGAAGAAGTTTAAGAATTCTCTGTTCTCCCCAGTTCTTAAGGGGACTTTGAAAATACGTTTCTATCTTATGCCCAAAACACTCTGAAATGCGACAGGGTATTACAACAACTCTGTACAGTGTATCACAACCTCATTCACACTTTTAGCTTCCATGCTGGTTATGCCATTTAAATAAGCTGACTAGTCAGGTTAAATTAGATAGTGCTCCACAGTAATTTAAAGAATCTTCTTAAAAAAAATAAATATCTTCTTTCTGGTCCCCAGACTACTTATAGTTTTAAAATACTGACAATATTACCTTTTCCCTTGTATCCTGAATCTCCTTAGTCTTTAGATTAACCCCATTTACCTTATAATTAAAGTCTGATTCTTTTAGTTTTTTTTTTTTTAATTGGGGTGGTCTTTTAGAGTTATTGCTGCTTTTTCAGCACCTTTAGCTTTGAATTCCAAGTATCATACAGACCCTTAAAAATTCTAGGCAGCTATTAGATTATACACAAAAAGTAATTCATTTTAGGATTTAGAAACAACAATCAGAGATCACAGCTCAAGTATAAATATAACTGCTGCAAGAGTTTAAAATCTAGGCTCTAATTTCCTTATGAGCATTTTAAATAATGCTGTTTCTAGAGATCATTGACTATACAACATAGTAAGAGTTTTGTTTCACTTTTACCATGATTTTCAATCAACAGGCAAAACATAGTTTATAGACTCTTGCCTTGATTTTCCTTTAAAGTCCCTTTTTGTTGAAGATGGGGTGATTGCATGTTCTTTTAAAGAAGTATCAAAGCAAAACAGGGTAACCAATAGGACGTTTTGTTTTCATAGCATCACGTTTTCCTAAGAATAATTAAAACTATAACCAATAACATCATGAAGATCAGTATTAGGATAGAACAGTCTTTAAGAATTTTATATAATCCCTTATAAGTAGATTACACGTTTAATTTTTCCTTCATGTCTTCTGTTTTAGAAGGATACTGCTTACCACAAAGAAACTTCAACAGTACGAAAACTATTTTTTCTAGTAAATTATACTAGAGAACCTAAGATTCCCAATGAAATCAAGATTATCTTTCTATTACCATTATTATCACTACCTTAATATAATTGCATGCTTATTAGAACATTAATATCCTGCCCTAAGAATATATTACTTTGAACAATGAGGGTGATTCCTCAAAAAATCAAACAGGTAAATGTCATATGGATTTTTGCAAGTATTAAGTGATTTTCCTTCCCAGTGAAACTAAGTCTACACATTTGCAATAGTCTTAGGAAATAAGTACTGTGACTATGCACAGTATTTTATGACAAACCAGTTTTTAAAAAGTTTTTTAGCACAATAAAAATTCTGATCAGAATAAAATGTGACTAAAATTTAAAACATAGGGAAGGGGACTTGGCCCAATGGATAGGGCGTTCGCCTACCACATGGGAGGTCTGCGATTCAAACCCCTAGCCTCCTTGGCCCTTGTGGAGCTGGCCCATGTGCAGTGCTGATGTGCTCAAGGAGTGCCGTGCCACGCAGGGGTGTCCCCCGTGTAGGGAAACCCCAGGCACAAGGAGTGTGCCCCGTAAGGAGAGCTACCCAGTGTGAAAGAAAGTGCAGCCAGTCCAAGAATGTGCCACACACACGGAAAGCTGACACAACAAGAAGGCGCAACAAAAAGAAACACAGATTCCTGGTGCCACTGGTAAGGATAGAAGCAGTCACAGAAGAACACACAGCGAATGGACACAGAGAGCAGACAACTGGGGGTGGGGGGGAGGGGAGAGAAATAAATAAAACATAAATCTTTTTAAAAAAAAGAATAAAACATAGTCATAATATCGTCCCATTCAAACTTTTCCACAGTTTACACAAATATTATATTTTTTAGTTCTGGAATATATTTTTCCATTGTGAATTAAAATACAAATGTATTCACAATGTTAATTTTTATAAATGTATATATATAAGCACTTCACTTTTTCACAAGGTGAAAGAACAAATTCTATTGTAACAGTTTGCAATTAAAGATATCCTTGAGTTTTATTAGAATATTAAAATATTTAAACAGGACTTTATTTAACACAGTGAAAGTTAGTAAAATAGTTTGGAAAAGACTTAACTTTCAAAATAACAGCAGCTCTGTGTTTTTTAAAACCATTAATTATATAATGAAGCCATTCTGATAAGGGTCTTTGATAAGAATGTTTGCTCTTTATACATATATTGGTAATCTCAAAAGAACTTTTATATCCTTCCACTCAAAAGAGACTATCCATTTAAGAAAACTGCGATACTTTAATAGAGAAAGGAAGTTAAATTTTCATTTTGCATCAGTACACCATTCAGTAAACAAATCTTAGTTAGCATTGATCATAACAAATTGAGGTGGCATCCAACAGGTTTTACTGCTATAGTTACTTTTTGTTATCAGTATCAACTTACAGATTTTTAAATTGGCTTCCCAGAATCAGCTGCTTACATTGAAATCTCTGTTTAGAAAATGTTTTTACAGACTTCCTACAACCTATAATTTCTTATAATCTTTTATGACCATTTATAAACCTATAGACTAGTTACTTTGACTTAAGACAAGTTCTGCCTTTAAATAAGCCTATCGAATTAGAGTCAGCAACAAGCAAAATTTATTTCCACTAATCTTTCTGCAATTTTCCATATCCATTCAAGTTCCACCTTGATTTTATGAAAACCAACCGTTCTGTCTTAGGACAGAACACACTCCCTGAAACAAGTTTTCACCCAATTGTACTTCATTTCACGTCCATTTAAGTCTTGCCTTATACTGCTCCTTCTATTGAGATTTGTAATAATTTCATTAGTCAGAAACTTAAAATTTTGTCACCTTAAAGATTCAACTGACATAATGTTAATTTAATATCTGTATAAACCATGGAGGATTGCATCCAAATAGAATAAAGCAAAAATAATGATATTTTATATAAGAAATGTTTTCTTTTTTCCTTTCCCTTCATAAGAGGCTCAAACCACTTTGTTTTTATAATACTTTAAAATTATAAATAACCTCAAAAGCATATTGAATATCAGGCTCCTGAGAGTATATTATATAGTAATTGTTTTATTTGTTTTAATTATAGTTTAGAAAAACCTTTCATAGCTTTCACAAATCTTTTTCTTTACTTACTGAAATTTGGCCATTGTGTTATTAATTACTCTCATTTCAAAGCTGTTAAAAATTAATTGGGGAATTACAGGACAAACTATGCAAGTCAAGGTTTTTTCTGTAATATCATCTCTTGCCCTATTGTTTTTAATTTCTAGGCCTGGTAGACAGAATTTTAAGCTAAACTCACATCTCCCCTCTCTTTCCATGCCCAGCCCACCCCTCATAGTTTCTTCTACTGGTCTTAATGAGTCACTTGAATTCAGTGAAGCTTAAGAGAAGATCCTAGGGATAGGACAGGCTATAGAATGATTATAGAAGAATTCAGGACAACCATTTTAGTATATATTTCCTTTAGTTTCTTTAGCCAGATTTTTACATGACCTTTTCATACTGTTTGGCTTTTCTAATTTGGGCTCCAGTAGTATTTATTTACATATATAAGCACTTATTTAATTTTTATCGGTTGGAATAGAGTTCTTTTAAGAATTCTCATTTGTTAATTTGATATTACCATCCAGAGGTATGAAAATAGACACAGAAAAAACAGACACAAATAGGGTTAGACACACCATCAGAAATATAAAACTCACTAATTTGGCCCAAATTCTCACTTTTTTGGTATAATTTTTCATTATTCCACATCTCTGGATTTTACTACTTTTAAGATCTCCTCTGGGATCATTATGCCTGTAACATGCAAGCTCATTCTTGGAAAACTTTTATATGTAAAAGTTATTTGGACATTATTTGGTTAACAAGTTTTTATCCAGGTACATTTAGGAAGATATGCTTCACATATTAGATTTTTTTTTTTTTTTTTTAAATGTACAGGGAGCCAGGGATTGAATTTGGGACCCATATGTGGGAAGGTGGCGCTCAACCACTAAGTCACGTCTGCTTCCCTGAGTTGTTGTTGTTGTTTTCCATTTGTTTTACTTGTTGTTTGTTTTGTTTGTTTGTTTCAGGAGGTACTAGGAACCAAACCTGGGACCTCCCATGTGCGAGGTGGGAGCTTAACTGCTTGAGCTGCATTCACTTCCACATATTGATTTCAATTCAGTACAAAGCTACCCTCCTCTGCACCCTTTCATTCCAAATTTCTGTTGGTTCCCACCTGACTGTTCTTGGGATTTTTCCCAAGGATGCCAGTGTCCTTATTTTTTGTAATATGCACGTTGATTGGGGTGGAGAGGTGGAGGTTAGACCCAGGGGTCCTACCTTTTGGAAGCAGTCTTATTCTGATTTTTTTCAATTTATTAGAGCTTTGAGTAGGGCCATTCACCTTCTGAAATGCAGGTTCCTACTTTTTTAAACTCAGTCCCCATTGTAATAATGCTATAAACTTCATAAGCAATGCGAACTAAACTAGAGATAGGTAATTCTAGTCCCCCCACATTTTTCTATATCTTCCTTCTTATATCTGGAGAACTTTGGGCAATAAAGGGTATGTAGCAGTTTGATATTATTGATGAATTCCAAAAAGAAATATTGGATTATATTTGTAACCTTGTCTTTTCCTCTGGGCATATGAAATTGTATTGGATTCAAAGGTTTACTTGATTACTTATTCAAGTAAACCTCTTGTGTCAGTAGGGCATTGAGTATCTGCCCCTTGGTGGGTGGGAACTCACAGATAAAAGGCATGGCAAAGGACAGAGTTGAGATTTTTTGATGTTGGAGTTTGATGCTTAAGCCGTAAGCTAGAGCCCCAGGAAGTAAGCACACAGAGGAAGGGGACGCAAGCCCCAGGAAGAGGGGAACCTAGGAAGCCTGAACCCTCACAGACGTTGGCAGCCATCTTGCTCCAACACGTGTAAATAGACTTTGGTGAGGAAAGTAACTTATGCTTTATGACCTGGTATCTCTAAGCTCTTATCCCAAATAAATACCCTTTATAAAAATCAACCAATATCTGGTATTTTGCATCAGCACCCCTTTGGCTGACTAACACATGGTATATTTAAAAGTTTGGTATTTTCTGGATTTTCTGGATCTGCATTTGTATATTGCCAATAGCCAGTATAAATTCTTCATAGGAAATTGGAGGGACTTTCTTCTTATTCTAAATTAGCCCAGTCCTCAGCACAACTAGCACTCCACTTAAGATTCTTTACTGGGCTGCAGTTTCTCTCTAGCATAATCTGGGTTGTTAGGATTTTTCTGTTTATCTATTTCCTGCTCTGCTTCTTCATTTACTATTGTCCCTTCATCTCCTGTTATCCACAAGGCCTCAATACCAGTCCAATTACAGGTTGGGATAATTAAACTTTTTATTTTCTCTGGGTCCTTTTTATAGAGTGAATCACCAATCTCCCACCTATGTAAATGTGACAGGTGGAATAGAGTAAGAATGTACACAAATTCTTCATCTGTTTCTAGAGGCATTTCCTGGAGGGGTAGAAATTTTCCCAGCTCAGCTGCTGATCTTAGAAGCAATCTTGCCCAAATAGATACAGAGTTTTTCCCTACAGAACCATACTCCAGTCATTTTCTTCCTTATTCTTCGAGGTATCTGAGTTATAATAAGGTAAAAATCTTTCTCTATATTGAGGTAAACAACTCTTTCCTGCTTTCCCATAGGCACATGATTAATATATTCCCATCTTTCAAAATACAGTCTAAAGGGTTACATTTAGGAATGCTAATAAAATTAAAATTTCCCATTTTAAAGAATTTCAGAGACAAGTCACCAGTTAGGAATACTTGAGCAATATAAATGCAGTTAAACACTAATTTAGCAGTGTTAATGAACTTAATTATTTTTAGTACTTTACTTCTTTACTTTTAAAGGTTTATCATGATTACACTAATAAACAGGACTTTATTTTAGCAGTATAGGGGGAAAAACTACTTTTTAAAGTATTTTATAAAAACCTAAAATTCCCAATGGAATTAAGATTATTTTCCCCATACTACCACCTTAATATGCAGATTGAGGTATCCTCTGACAGGTTTCTTCTTTTGTTACTAATTTTATTTTTTGTTACTAATATTGATTCAGGTTTTTATTTACTAATGACTTCTTGAAATTAGCCATTTAAATATTTCAATTTAGAAAATCCTTTTGCAAACTTCCTGCAACCATAAATTACTTTTACTTTTAAATAAGTTTATTAAGTTACAACTAGCAACCACTGAGATTTACTTTTATCCATTTAAGTTTTGTCTTACAATTTTCATTCTTTTCTGTGAAAGCTAGTAATTTCACTTTGGGACAGATTTATTTTTTATTAAACATAAACTTACAATTTTTATTATTTTAAAGATTTAAAACTTATAATGTTAATTTATTTTATTAGTGTCCTATAAACCTAGGGAGATTACACCAAAAGCAAATAAAATTGGAACTATTATACTTTATACAAAAAATGTTCTTCTTTTTCCTTCCTTCCCAGGTGGCTGAAACCTCTTTTTTTAAAAATAAAATTTTAAAATTGTGAATAAGCTCCAAAGCATACTGATTGCTAGGTTTTGGGGTATATTATAATTGTTTAATTTATATTAATCATAATTTAGAAAGATCTTTTTATAGCTTTAAAGACTTTTTTTTACTAAAATTTGGTAATTGAATTAATTGTCCTTATTTTAAGACTGTGAAAAGGTTTAAATTGGGAAATACAAGACAAATTATGATTCTTATTATTTTGGCATAGAAGGTAAGAGTCTTAAGCTAAACTTAAATTTTCCTATCTTGTTATACCTAGCCATTTTCCCATAGCTCTTGCAAAGGCCCTAATTGGTGGGGGGGGGGCAGGGAGCTGCATAGGTCAAGGAGATTAGGAATTACTTTTTCTTCTTCTGATGTTCACTCTTCTTCTAAGTAGTGCACAGAGGACTTTGCCACTTGTTCTGCCTCAGTAGTCACTAGCAAGGCACCTCTTTTTCTTATTTAAGTGCAGCTTCTCTGCTACCTGCCGTAACACAGCCAGTATACCTGTCAGATCTTTTGGGAACATCCGTACACTCTCTCAGCAGTCCCATTCATCCAGGAGGGCAGCCACCCTCCCCCACATGGACATTATAGGTCAACTCAGGATTTCCTCTGAGGATTTTTCCTTTGCAGAGCTCATGCCGTCACTACTAGTGGTCCTAGTCTCCTGGCTGGCTCACCAATTGTTCCAAACCAACTCATGAAGGGCACAGGTCAGAGTAGCCACAAGACCAAAGAATACACTTGGCACACTGTTAGACATGAGCTTTTTTGGGACTTATGGACAGGAAAGATTCTCTGGTGGTGGCAGGCCAGATAATGAGTAGTGCTCCAAAGAGGCAGGAAAATGAGGGGCAATATAAAGAGCCTCAGAACAATGACATTTCTTAACAGAGTTTATGCTATGGTCACATGAAGCATAGAAATGGAGTGTGGTGATGTTAGTGTAGGAAGAAAGTATACAGCCTGGGAAAATTTTTAGTTTACAATACTATCTGTACGTTGTTTCCCTGTGGGGACGTCTGTTAAATTTCAATTTGTGTCCTGAGGCATGCAGGTGGCTATGTACTGAGGGATGAATTTTTCTTAGGGAGGGGAATGAGGGTCCAGGACCCACTGGACCCCCACAAGCAGTTAAATATTCATTGAATATTTACTATACCTAAGTAACACATACCATTTAACAAAGAGACACTTAGCACTTCCTATACTATGGAGTACATTTCGGGTTTATACTTAACTGATAGACTTAAGATGGGGATTTGAACCCCAGACAGAATGGTAACTCCCCCATCAAAATCACAAAAAGGTGGAGAGGTTAGAGTAAGAGGAATCATTCTGGAAGGAGTTTGAGAGGATTTGAACTGCTGAACTAACTTTCTGATTCACTTTTACCTTGGTGAATCTCTCACCTAGATATATGTCCAGACTTAGGGCAGGAACTGTTTCTATTGAAGGTTTAAGGCACCTTTAGGACCTTGAGTACCAACAAGGTAGGAGAAACGTGGTGGTTGAACTTTTAGACCAAGAGGTCCCAGTGGCCATAGAAAGCTTGATTTCCATTCTTATCTCTTTTTCTCTGGGGCCCCAGAATCTCAGGCAGTCAGACTCATTCATGACCCCTTTGTCCTTATTCCCTGATGGGTCATCAAATTGATACCTAGCAAAAGCAGGTTCCTTCCTCCCAGTACATCTTCAAAACCAATTTCTGAGACACTGAGGATTCAGAGAAAAAGAGTTTTATTGGTTGCACAATCAATGGAGCACAGTGGTCTCAGGACTCAAAACTGCCTCCTTGATCTGCAGAAATGATAATATTTTATAACATCAGTGAGCTAATGAATAAGTGCAGTAGAGCTGAACACAAGTCCCTTCATTAATAAACATTAAGAGTCTGACATGGGATCTTAGAAACATAGTGTACATTATCATTCCCAAATCCTCAAAATTGGGGAATGAACAATGGACTGAAGCAGACTTATTATTATTTTATAGACTTTTATTACTCTAGCAATGGAAGAACTTTTATCATTGCTATAAAGGCAGTGGCCATCAGACGATCTGAGGGGATGGAGAGGGAATATTAAATATAATATGGGGACATTTTTGGGACATTGGAATTTTCCTGCATGATATTGCAATGAGGGATAAAGGACATTGTATATTTTGTCATAACTTACAAAATTGTGCAGGGCAAAGTGTAAACTATGATGCAACCTATAGTCCATGGTTAGTAGCATTGCTTCAATATGTGTTTATCAATTGTAACAAATGCACTACACTAATGAAAAATGTTGTTAACATGGGAATGTGTGGGAGAGGCAGGGGTTGGGGCATATGGAAATCCCCTAAATTTTTTATGTAACTTTTTTGTACTCTAAAAATAAAATAAAACTAATTGAAAAAACACACACGCACTAAGGGGCTGAATCAGACAGACAGGGGTCTGGTAGCAAACCAGGGTCAGTCAAAGGATTTGGCATAGGGGTATACAGAAACAAAGGTCAGTTAAAAGATTTTTCATATGGATATTTTTGTTTGTTTGTTTGTTTTCTCTTCTTTGTTTTCTTTTAAATGTTACAGAAACATATACCCCCCATCCCACCCACCTCACCGCTCCCACATCAACAACCTCTTCCATAATCGCAGCACATCTACTGCACCTCGCAAATACATTTTGGAGCACCACTGCACCACATGGACAGCGGTCCACATTGTAGTCCACACTCTCCCCCAGTCCACCCAGTGGGCCATGGCAGGACACACAATGTCTAGCATCCATCCCTGCAGCACCACCCAGGACAACTCCAAATCCTGAAAATGCCCCCACACCATATCTCTACCTCCATCTCCCTACTATCAGCAACCACCATCTCATATGGATATTAAACAGAATAGAGTGAGTGGTTACCATCCCAATGGTAAGCAGACACAAGAGTGAGTTCAATCTATAATTACCCTCACAAAGGGAAGCAAACACAAGGGTGAGGTAAAGTCTAGAGTAACCATAAAGAGGAAAGGGACTGCTCTAGCCAGCTTCAGTATTTCAGGCATTTGCTATTTTATAATATAAAGGCATCTATATATATATATATATAATGCTTTAGTAATCATAATTATTTGTAAATCCTTAACCCTCAGTTACAATTTCAATTATTTCTTTGCAAGTTATCTCAATAAAGATCCGCTTGATTTCCTTATTTGCTTATCATATTCTCACTAAGCATTCTTAGGTTATGGTTGGGAATATCAAGTCATTTTTAAAAAAGGGTGGGGGGAGGGGGACAAATCAAATAAATTAGACATGGCAAACTGCAGCCCAAAGGCAAAATTTGGCCCTTAGACATGTTTTGTTTGGCCCATAGAACTTTTAAGAGTGGACAAATATTTTAAAACTGAAAATTATTTTCAATGAAAATTTTATAATTCCTTCAAAATATTAGGAAGTTGACAATACCAATGCTATATTTTTCTCAGCATCCCACAGCTTCAATGTTGGAACAAACATCTTCCTCCTAACAGCTTCTCCCACTTGTTTCCTGCCTATTTGCAAGTCCTTCCATAAATAGGTTATATAACTTTAAGCATCTTAATAATCCTCATGTATTCCACACCTTGTCAAATGGAGTATGTTTGGTAGAGGCTGTGGGGAGAAATTGGTGAAGAATATATAAAGAAAGATGCATCAAAGTTGTAACATCATTTGCTAGGAGATAATTCTAACAAATGTGTTCATGTAATTTTAATTTGTTCAAGTTAAATCTGAATTTTTAATAACAAATATCGATTAATAACTCAATCCTCCTAAGTAGTGACAATATATCAGAGACAGAGTGTCAATGAAAAATAGACCCAGGGAAAACGATTGGTAAATTTTTGCCCTCCAAAAAGTCTCCCACCCTTCCCCAAGTTCCAGATCTTTGAAGCAGAGAAGCAAAGGAGAACACCCCACAAAGAGCAACAAATATTTTGACAGAATGCTCTGGGTTTTGGGCCTCTAGTTTCTTGGCTGTGTGGCAAAAAGAATTTAAGGACATGCCATAGGGTAGACAAGGGAAAGAGTTTATTAAAAAATAAGAAAGGAGGACATAATCCTGCACGTGGATTGCGGGCATGTTACAGGATGCCCACATGCATGTAGTGGCCCCCAGTTAGGCCTTATTAAGACCTTTTCTCCTTCCCCTTCATAATATTGGGAAGAGGTCCCAGCTGTTTGTTGTTCTGCTTGGTTGCTCCAGGAGGCCAAAGGGGCTGCCTATTGTTTCAAGGTATCCGGGGCTTCCCCTTGTCCTGGGAAAGAGTTCCAAGTGGGAACATGTGACCAGGGTCTAGGTGGGTCTTTCTAGCCTCGTTTTTAGGAGCAGGAAGTTTCCCAGTTGGTCTCACAGCCGTATACTCTGCTGGTCATTTTCTCTGCCAGGTCCCAGCTGCCTTTCCCTCTTTACTTATACTAACTTGTCTCAAATGTATATATTATTTGAGTTGCTTAAAGTAGCCAAGGCAAAATCCAGAGTCTTTGTCAAATAACAGCTTTTTTTCTGTCAATAGCATGAAGTGACAATGTCTGGAATGATGGCTACTATTTAAAAAATGGAACTAGAACATTAGTTTAGAGGGGGCCGGAATGAAAGTTGACTTGATCATAAGCCTCTAAGCTATGTGGAATTAGAGGTTCTGGTATCATTCTCCCTAGAAACATTGGTAATTCAAGTGTCTAAGGTAGGGGTACATTGGAAGTTAGGGAGGGGTTAAGTGGTACAGCAGATGAGATAGAGTAAATGATTGTTGCCCCTATGTTTTTAAGATGGGAAAAATAATTCAATGTGGATGCTATTTTCTTCTTTAGATCCTGAGAAGCATATAGGACAATAGAATTAGCATATACTTTGAACCTAAAAGAAAATCTTGGACTCTGAGAATCCAAGAAAATTCTGGGATGTGCTTTAACTGACGAAACAAACAAACAAACAAAAACAAGTAGCAATATTTTAAATACTGGTAGCTCTCTCTTCCAAGAAGAAAAATTCTGTATTAGCCAATCAAAGAGGTGCTGATGCAAAATACCAGAAATCTGTTGGCTATTATAAAGAGTATTTATTTGGGGTAGAAGCTTACAATGACCAGATCCTAAAGAGTCCAACTCGGGGTTCCATAAGAGGTATTTCCTCATCCAAAGTCTTTTGCCATGTATTGACACAAGATGGCAGATGATGTCTGTGAGAATTCAGCCTTTCTTCTTCCTTTAAATGCTCCATGGTCCCACCTTCTTCTGATCTCAGCTGTCGCCTGGCATAAGGTTCTTCACTCTCCCTAGGGCTCAATTCTTTCTGGGCTCAGCTGCTCTGGTCTCTCCACAAGGTCAGCTATAGATTATCAGGCTCATCCTTCTCCCCAGGGATTGTTTCTTTCTGGGCTCAGCTGCAGCTGTCTCTCTTCTTCTATGACCGTCTTCTCTGTATATTTACTTCCTGGGGCTCCAGGATCAAAACTCCAACTCTCTCCTCTGCTGTGTTGTTTTCTCTGTGAGTCCCCACCCCCTTGGTGGATTGGGATTCAACATTCTATTTAAGTGGCTGAATCAAAGCCCCAATCATAATTTAATCAAGTAAAAGTGAAACCTTTGAATTTAATACACTCTAATACACCCAGAGGAATAGACCAGCTCACAAACACAATACAGTGTCTATTTTTGGAATTTATAAACAATGCCAAACTGCTACAATTTCCTACATCAAGGTATGGTTGTTTGGTGCTGTGTACCCTGCAAAAACATGCTCTTAAACTTAATCCATTCATGTGGATGTGAACCTTTATAAACAGGACTTTTTGATGAGGAGACTTAAGATAAGATGTGGCCCAGGATGGGCCTTAATCCTATAATTGAAGGCCTTATAAAAAAGGTTACGCAGAGAGAAAGATACTGAAGGAGCAGCCACAACCTGAAAGTCAGTGGAGCGCAGAAGAGAAGGGAGAGGCCACCGTGTGTGTTGGCATGTGATAGAGGAGCCAAGGACCAAGGATTACTAGCAGTCAGACCCAGAATGGCAGTCTTTGGGAAAGAAGCATCCCCTGATGATGCCTTGATTTGGATTTCTCCTAACCTCAAAACTGTGATACAATAAATTCCCATTGTTTAAGCTAACCCATTATATGGTGTTTGCTTTAGCAACAAGGAAAAAGAACACAAGGATATTCACTGATGTAATCAACTAGTGACTTTATCAAGTTCAAGAAATTTAATGTTGATTTCAAGCTTACATTTTATATTTCAACTTTTCCTCTGTTCCACTAATGTCCTTTGAGCCTTTTTCCCTCTATTCTTAGATTCCATTATGTCCATTATGTCATTATCTCTTTAGTTTCTCTTTCTTTCCTATTTATTAAATTATGTAAATATAAGTACAACCTAAATCTTCCCATCCCAATCCCTCCTAGGCATAGCATTTTGTGGGATTAATCACATTCACAGTTTTGCAGTACTTGTACCATCATCCAGTACTATAATTTTCCTTTCACCCCAAACAGAAATCCTACACTCATTTTACATTAACTACTCATTACCTCTGCGCACCTACCCTGGTAACCTGTACTTTACTTTCTCTCTATGAGTTTGCATATTCTCTGAGATTTTCATAAATAAATAATTAAATAACTTTATTACTAAATTATCAAATTTCTTAAATTATTTCCTTAAATAAATAAATCACATTAATATTAGCATATTAATATGAGTTCTCTTTGACATGTTAAAAATTTGAAGGCTGCTTTCTTTATTTAATTAAGATTTCAAGACATTTTGGTATGTAATGTTTCATTGTATGTACTTTTAAAATTTGACACATACCTATAGGCAACAGATAAGGCATTTCAGTAGAAATAAATGTATTCTTTCAACAAACATTTGTTGAGATCCTGTAATGTGTCATACATACACAACAGCCATAGATAAATGGTAGAAAAATTATCAAGCAACAAACATAAAATAAAATCTAAAACTGGCATGCTATAAGGTATTCTTTGTTCACACAGAAATGCTTCCTGAGGAGATCTCTATGTTAAGTTTTGAACATTCAATAGAAATGACCTGGGTAAAATAGATGAAGAGGTTGTTACCTGGTAAACAAGTAGCATATGCAAAGGCAGAGAAGTGTTAAGAGAATGGGACACCCATAGAGAATAACAGGTAGTTTGCTATGGCTGGAATAAGGACTTAAGTATTAGACTGAAAAGAAATGAGATCACTTGAGACCAGATCTCAAAAAGCAGTTGAAAACGAGTGTTGTTGGGGGGGGGGGAGAGGGGGGGTGGGGGGGTGGGGTTGAATGGGACCTCACATATATATTTTTAATGTAATATTATTACAAAGTCAATAAAAAAAAAAATTTAAAAAAAAAAAAAAAAAAAAAGCAGTTGAAAAATTTGCACTAAAGCCATTGAGGAATTTTAAACTGGGGAGTAACCTAGTAAGAGTGAATTTTAGTAAGATTATTTCAGCAGCAGTCTTAAGTATGGGTGGATTGGAGAAAAGGGATTAAGAAGAAGTGAGAAAGATTTGATTGTGAAGGTAAAATTGAACGAAATATAAAATATGTCAAGGGCAATACTGGAAATTTCTCTGAGGTAGAAAATGTAAAGGCAGAAGAATGAAGAGGGAAATTAAGTAGGTTGATGATGGATCTATTAATTGAGACTTCAATATGACCCCAACTGGATAATTAGTCAGTTATGATATTCAAAGTGTTCAATCACTTGTACAACTCAGCAAAGACTAAGCAGGATGGGTACTGGTCAACTCCCTGGACTAGGATTCTGTCCTCTCAGATGTGCAGAGCAGCCAGGTCTGGGGGCCTTAACTGCTGATTGGCTGAAAGGTCCTTCAGACCAGGGTTGGAACCAGGATCACCTGGCCAGAGAGAAGGACTTTAGTTGGTATAAAATAGCAGATTAACTGGATTATATTGTGTATTTCACATGTTCACAGCCATACCAGTGCACCAGGATAAAGATGAGCCCTGGATATGTGCTCCTGCATATGAGGAGAACGATCTGTATTAAAAATAGAGATTTGGAGCCTTTTCCCTCTGCACCAACTCACTGAGTCTTTTGTATTGAATAGACTCCCGACTACTTGTATTATACCCCATCATGCATTTCCTCATTTCTTATGGGGCTTATTGCCCAAAGAGAAGAGGATACTTTTTCTTTGCCTTGCACTAAATTAATTAAATGGTTCTTTATATGACAGTGCCAAAGAAAAATCAGAAAACACCAAAGACAGACTCATTCATAGGGGATTTTAAGCTAAGTTCTTTTAATTTTCTACTCAAGATAATATTAAATAATGACTAGATATCACTTATCTTGACTTTTTAAAATATTTTCTTGGTGATTTCTTTTGTTGTTTTCTTTTCTTTTCTTTCTTTCTTTCATATATATATTTTTTGAACCTGGGTTGGGATAACCATACTTACATTATGTTTTGGATATGTCAATTGCTATGAAAGTACTTAAACTTCACCCTTTTTATAAGTTAACAAGTTAGCCTGGCAGTGCTTTGTGTATGCTGACAGAAGACATGAGTCAGGAACAAATTACTTTATTACTCACAGCAATAGCAGTGGCCAAAATATCAGCATTTTCTTAAATAAGTTCCGCAAGCTCCAATTCCCAGAGGGAAAGGCAAAAAGAGGCTGGTGAAACTGGCACTTGAAGCGTATTGTGTAACAGGAGAGAAACACTTTTGAATTATTTTATGCATTCTTTATTTTGGTCCATAAGCAGATACGATTTTATTATACTGGATAATAGACTTATCTGTCCTTTATACTAGAGGGATATATTATTTATCTTCCAGTATTTTTCTCTATACAAACAACCTTGAAAGAGTTTCAGACCAAAATGTGTGGTAATAAAAGAGATCCATAGATGATTGTCCCAAGAATATTTACCCCTCATATTCTTTATCATCTTGGCTTCTGGAAAATTTCCCCATAAGTACACTTCTCTATCAATGAGCTGCCTGATTAGCCTGGCAGTCAGTGACTGAAATCAAATCTGTTCAACCTCTCTTGTTAAGCATTTAGTTTAGGCAACGACAAACAGAATCTCAAGCAGCAGGATGAGACGAGCATGCAGTCTTCAATCATTCCCCAATGTCCTGCTTTCAACCAGCTGAATGAATCCCATAAACCATCAGGGTTTACCTTAGAAAGGCATGTGCCTTTTTTGTTAATACTGAACATTCCCCATGGCCTCAGGCATTTACCTAGTGTAACAGGATGTATTACTGATTACATAGATTCTGCTTAGCATGGAAGGAAGAATTCTAGGGCACTTCTGTCATCTATAACAGGACAGGCTATTGAGACTCAAAGGTTATTCTAAGGCCCAAGTAGCATTTCCTTCTACGCTTGGGGTCTCTTATGGCCATGCCTTCTGAGCAAGTCACCATGATTTCATAAGGGAGGCAGATTAATGAGTGTTCTTTACAATTATTGGGGCCCCATGAATGGGATATTATTAGTCAGGGGACATAAGATGAGACTATCTCCATTTTGCCCTCACTGGCAGTAAGCTTTATATTTCCCAGTTTGTTTTGAATACATGAATATATTTCTTGTTTCTGGATGGTCTGCTGAGGGCATTCAGTCTAATCCATATTGTCTACCTATGCCACTACCCAGACTGCTTTCTTTTCCCCAAGGTTTGACTGAGTCGCAGCTATGGAAATGGGAACAGATATGGGAGTACTCCTGTATTGACAGGCATTTTGCTTTGAAGTGCAGAAACAGGGGACATTCATTTTCTATTGCCCATTGACTTCTTCATAGGTTTAAAGGGAATGACAATAAAATCATGGACAAAGCTGTCTGGTAGGAATGGCAAACCCATCAGTCATTTAAAAGGAAGATTCTTGCTACAGTTTGGGAAAGCTACACCAGTATGCTTCTTTTTTGAGGAACGTTCCCATGGTAATTCTGAAAGAAAAAAGATTGAAAATGTCCCTCTCATTCCCATACCTCTCAGCATCAGATGTGTTCCCTCCCAAGGTACCTGGGTTTTTGGTCTTCCTCCACAACCACAAAGTTGGTGTCCCATTTCTGCAGTTATAACGTTAACTCTTCTCTAATCTTTTCTTTGTTGCACTCATTCCTTTTGTCTGGAAGTGTTAAGTTCATTAAGGACAAGGGCCTTTAAGGGAACATAGACAATTATTGTGTTCCCTGCTTTAGTATATTCAACCAAATGGTCAATATCTTAATGATCTAAGATTATGCCAGTCTAAACAGAGAATTCAGGTAAATGCACCAGAATTAAATCTGGATCCTCTATGCCCCCTTTTAGCCTGTCTGCCCCTCAGAAGGTAAGCCAATCAGGCTAACCTGTTGACTTTCAGGGAAAGGATGAAACATCATGCACAGAAACCTCAAAGATAGAAACTGAAATGGGTATATGCATGCATACATAACATGCATACATACGTGTGTGTGTGTGTGTGTGTGTGTGTGTGTCTCCCAACTTTTTCATCCCTGGTCATTACCCAGGCAGCAACTAGAGTGAATGATCCCTTTTTGGTGACAGTCATATTCAGTGAGGAAACAGCCTTATTAATGTGTGTGAATAAAGAAAAGTTAAGGATGGTAGAATCAGAACATTTCTTGTGTCAAGTTTTGAAGAGGCCTTTCTAATACTTAATATCAGATGTTTGTGGACAGTTGAGAACATAGAAGGTACATAAATTACTTGATAATCACTTATTGTTGAGTGAGTGTGTGACAAAAGTCCCAGGAAGTTGAAAATATTATACATAAGTTTCAAGTATCAGAAAACTGTGGCCAGAGTCAGCAGGCTGGACTGTAACAACCCTTTAACCTGAAAAAGTACCAATAGTGGTGAGGCATAACTATACCTTGAATTGTAATAACTTGATAAATTCAATTCTCCCAAGAATGGGAAACTGTAAACCCTCATGCCATGTGGCCTCCCTCATCATGAAGCAAAAATGATCTTATGATGGTTAGGCTATTGTGTCAACTTGGCCAGGTAATTGTGCCCAGTTGTTTGGTCAAGCAAGCACTGTGCTAACTGTAATACAAGGGCATTTATGAACTTTAGTCACCACTGACTTTACTGCAGTGGTAAATCATAGATAGCTGGTTATAATTACATCAATGAGGGAGATTGCCATCAGCAATGAGTATCACTTAACCCAATCAGTTGAATCCCTTAAAAGGGGAAGTGATTCCAGCATTGAGAGAGAATTTCCCAGATCGTCTTTGAACAGTCAACATCTCCCAGAACTCGTGAAGAATCTTCATTGGACTTTCATCAGAGCTTCTGGTTGCAGCTTGCCCGCAGAACCTAGACTTGTGCATCCTCACAGCTGTGTGAGAGTCTCTGATAAATCTCTTACTATCAACAGATATCCCTTGTTGATTCTGTTTCCCTAGAGAACCCTGACTAATACAAATCTATTTATTTCAGGAGTCACAGGTATGGCATGCAGCAGTAGTCTCTGCACCAGGAACATAGAGATCTTTATGATGGTAGATGTGTTGTCATGTCAAGTACAATGATGGATTCAAGAAGCAAAGTAACAATTTAGTGTTTCATGCTTGATTAGCAGGTTAATTTCAATTGATTTGTTGTAAAATTTGCCCTTTCATGTACATCTGAGCAAGTTACCCAGATTAGCAATAATGATTTGTTTCAACAGTTTCATGTCATAAAGAGGATAACTTCAAACTTCCAGTCTTTAGTTTTCCATACAGTTTTCCCAACACTTAACCAATGGCAACCACCCAAGAGTCAATACTGGAGGGAAACATTATGTTTATTATAATGGGTCATAAATAAACCTACCCTTTGTTCCAAAAGAAGACAAGCTCTCTACCTTCCAATCTGATCATATGGCAAACATCCTCGGAACAATAATATGGAACAATGATTATTAGATGTGTAGAAACTTGAGAGATCCTTGGAGAATTGTCTTCTAACAAGAGGAAGTAGGTAAAGCTTCAACCACCATGAGAACAAGAGCTACAAAATGCATCAAAATTTCAAGTTGCCATGAATTTTTTTATAAACAAGATGAATTTCAGTGATAATCATCAATTACAACTTTCCTTCTTTAGACCATGACAAGCTGGGTTCCTCTATTTTCTAATAGAAATGTTAAAATAGTGAACATGCCTACTTTTTTATTCCTAAAAGAATCAGAAACTTTCCAACGCATACCACGAGTTCATTGACTCTTCCTGCCAGTTCCATTGGAAGAAGAGTGGTGACCATGGTCCCATAAAGCACAGAACATGCAAGATCAAGGCCAAGGCCTGACTAATTCAGCTATAAAGATATAATGAGCAACTTTTAGATTCAGATAACTTATTCTTACATATAAGTGAAAGGAAGAGGAGCTAAAGGTGCCAATTACTCAGGTCCTTATACTAGAAAGGATGAGATTGCAATAAATAGGACCAAATGACTATGCACTGTGAAAAACCCTATGAGGGGGAGTTGATTGTAGACTGCAGCTAGGTAGTATAATATCTGCAGCTATATTCTTAGGGAAAGATGACCAGAAAGCTTCATTATACTTCAGACACCTGGAGTTTATGAGAAATTCTCTGATAACAGCGCCCAAAGGAGAAAGGCAGGAAGTGGGAGTTGTCTTGAAGTAGTTCTTCATAAATCTCCCATTCTTTCCTCTTTAGGGAAGATAACAAGGTGCTCCCAAAGACTCAAAAACCTTCGTTTGAATGGCCTATGTGGATATGGATATGTTTAAGGTTACTAGGGCTCCACAACAGAACCATTCTCCTGCTAGACCCCCTAATTCATTATCCATTCAGCTCAAAAAAGGATTCAGGGTCATTTTCAGACAACCCTGCTCTTTGAATGACAGTCAGATATTGTAATTTGTGATGATCAATGTACATCTGAATCATATGCAAGAGAAATTATCTCTTGCTATTTAAGTGCTGAAGGGAGCTTATATATTCCATTGTCATAATTCAATTCTAAGGTAACAAAATAATTCATTTTAAGTTTTAAAAAATTGTATAGGATTGAAGGCAATGATGCCTTAATGACAATTGTCTATTATTTCTCTTTGGTTTTACTGACCTTAATATTACTGATCGGATTTCTGTCATGCTATGGAAGGTTACCAGAGTCCTTTGTAAAAATTAACTTTTAGCAGATGTTTTAAATTTCAAAACACCACCGTCCTTTTAAAAGTCATTTTGCACTTAATTTATTCAATGTTGGCAGATAGTTAGAGACATCTCAATATCTACTGGTTGTTTTTCCCCTTTCATGTCAATTATAGCCCATTGTAATAATGGGTTAGGTCATCTGGGGTGTCTGGAAGCCAGAAATCTCAAAGAAAACCCAAGACTTTTAAAAAATGGAAAAACTCTGTTCTGCATTTCACTGTAATATGAAAAACCATGAGATTGGCATCATCATACTGAGATTAAAATAGACTCTTTCAACAAAATGTCTTTTTGGTGTGGCATTTATATTATCTGATTTTTCAAAATGTGAGAAACCTAATCTTATTTCCTGCCATAACAGCATGTGATTTTTTAAAACACATATTCACACAGATAAATTAATGCCATTAGCCAAATGATAACATAATTTTAGTTCATCACCTTTGCAAGTTGAGAAATAAAATACATTGCATCCTAATAACTTTCACTGAAACACTGCAGAAATAGGCAATTTTAATAAGCTATAGTGCTCAGGAGACATGAAAATGCAGTATTAAGAGTCAGCTTGGGAATACACAATGAGGATTAGTCACATTGCTTATTCAATATCACACCCCATAGCATCTAACTAAATCTGTACTTTATTTGTCATTAATAGCAAACAGCCTCACAGGAGTAAAAGGAAAAATTCGTTAAACAGTGGGAAAAGATTGCTATCAGTCATCTAATGCAGCAGTTTGTAATATGGGAAGCAAAAATACAGAGGTTTTGCAATATGGTCCAGTGAGACTCAAGAAAGTATTAAAACTCCCATTCTCATCTGTTGTATCTCTTACATTTTAATTTTATTTTTAATGCTCTAAAATGTGCATATTTACATGAATATTATTATAAATTATGTAATCACACATGCATATGATTTTTAAAGAAATGAATATATGTCAATATTGTGTGATTATTTTTATTCTTGGAGATGAAAAAACAAATATGTTTAGGTACTGAGGAGATAATACATCCCTTTTCCTTTAGGCAAATCAATAAGCTATCCTTTATTTTGTGTTAGGAGAGTAAAAGTTAAAAAAAAAAAACTACTTATGTTACCGACAACTAAATATTCAAAAATAATAAAGTAACAAAATATTGAAAAATCAACAAACTCAAAATCTTATTGTTAAATTTAAAAAATGAAGCACACAATGGCTTAATTTAAAAAAACAGCTTTCAAAGAACATATTGTTTCAGTTTCTTATTGCTGCTATAACAAATTACCACAAATTTAGTGGCTTAAAACAATGCAAGTTTTTTTTTACCTCACAGTTTTGGAGGTCAGAAATCTAAATTGGGTTCCCCGAGCTGTTTCTTAGTACTTTCCAGCTTCCCGAGGCTGCCTACCTCTGTTGCTTGTTAGAGACAAGCAGATGTATAGTAGAGTCACCATCTTTGCAGAGCTAATAGACTCTGATCATCAGGACAATGGATGGATGCTGTTACATGATGGAAAAGTAAAGAATATGTGTTAGACCCAAGTAATCCAGTTAGGTGTCTCTTGGCATGTCCTTAATGATAACTGTAAAAAGACAAATACAACAAGCTATCTTGAGAAGACATGATGATTTGGAGATCAGACCCTCTAGGATGAGGATCTAGTCAAATCACTATGTAACCCTGAGGTGAGCAGAGGTGGTAGCTGACAATGAGAGTGATAGAGAATAATAATGGAGGAAAGAGACAGTGTGTATCATTTGGACCCAGAGAAGAACTACAATATTGGGTTTTGTAGTTCTTCCAACTTACCACTCTCATCTGTTTCCCTTGAAGAAAAGAACCCCATGGATCGATGGAGAAGCTCTTCTCTGAATGTGTATAGTGAAGTAGTTCGATGAGACACAGGGCTTACATTGTGGTAGACACAGGGATGACCTATCCAGATACATCTTCAAGGAAGCACTTGCTATCCTGTCAACAGACAGCCTTTAGCTGTCACCTCCATCGTGGTCTGCCTCACTTTCTGAGAGCTACCTCCCTAAAGCTCTCAGCCCACCCAGGACAGCCCACAACCAGTGACTGTGTAAGGTAGGAATAAAAAGGTATCACCATTTTAGATTGTTGGGGAACAAATCTGGAGAGTACTATTTGTGCTAGGGCTCCACATTGTGCTGACAGGCTTGCATAACATAAGCAACTGCTTGGTGGAGAGAAAAGCAAAGTACATGTGAAGACATACACCTAAAGGAGAGATGGTGTGAATGTATTACCAGGTTCCCAAAGACTTTTCAATTTCTGGATAGAGTCTGTTTTGAGGACTGGCTACCCTTGAATTCCCAGGCACATTCCTAGATCATTTCATAAACTCCCCATTTTTATTCTTCCTTAATCTTGGTTGAAGTTTATTTCTATTCCTTACAACCAAAAGTTCTTTGAATAAAGAAACCTGCCCATTTGCTTCTGTGTATTTGTTCCTGTTCTTTTTAATAAAGGCAACTTTTTCTGTGGAAAAAAAAAAATTAAAATTTTCTTTGTATTTCTGCAGTAGATTATTTTCAGATATATGTTATTATAGTGCATCTTCATAGTATTGCTTCCTTTTCTACAACAAATTTCATAGAAATATTTTTCTATTATTTTCTTTATTATTGTTGGTAGGCTTCTAGCAAGTAGAAATGTATTCAGACCTATTATTTTCACTAAATAAAAAAAAACATTTAGACTCCCTTATCTGGGGCACAATTTTTGCATTAATCCTGGTTAAATCCCTTTTCTATTTCTAGAATTGGCAAGATGGTTTATATAGTTCCATGGACTCTTTTTCCCGTAAGCCAATTGCATTCATAGAACACAGGTTTCTAATACTGAAGTACAACTTAAACCATTACTTGGTTTTCTGATAATATAAAATAAAGGACAATATAATGTCAAAGATATACTCTTTCCAAGAATATTCTCATATCCACAATGCTGAAAGTCCCCAATTTGAATAAAAATACTTCTGGTTGCAATATTGTGTACTTTCTACAACACTTTCAGTCTCTCTGACTCCCGTGCACTTTGATTTCTTTGCATTACAATCTCCAAATAGCTACAAAACTATGGGCAAAATGTATTAACTGTATATTACAATAGTAACTATCTGGTTTGCCAGTTATTGAGAGACCTGGGTGTCTGGGTCAAACTTCAGATCTAGAAAATAAATGAGGTTTATGTTTATTTTCTGCTAATGAGTCTGTTCCCTTCCATGAGTAAAGCGTGGGCAAGTCCATAAATACTTTTCTTAATCTAATTCCATGTGTAATTAACAGAAGTATCTTTAAGATTCTAGTATTAGTTGCCTCAGTTGATGCCATGCTAGTGATTTTTAAACATTTTTTTCCCTTAAGCTAGCTTCTAATTTGAGCCTAAAGAAATTATTTTGAAGCCATTGATTACTTTGTATTTGATAAATTCACATTGTTGTTTTTTCCTCTTCCATTTTCATCGTTCTTGACCATGCACTCACTTATTAGAAAAGTTTTCATACCTACCTCTTTGCTTGTGCCAGTTATTAAACTATTGTGCCTCTGCTTTAAATTCAGCTTTCTATATTCAGGTTTGTAAAGCCAGGGTTGGAATTCTGCACACCTTGATATTGGTATTATTGATGACTTCCAAAAAGAAATATTGGATTATGTTTGTAAACTGATCTTCTCTTCTGGGCATATTAGATTATATTAGATTCATAGGTTTACTTGATTAAGTAATTATGAAAACCTCTTGTGCCAGTAGGGCACTGAGTCCCCACCATTTGGTGGGTGGGGACTCACAGAAAAGGGCATGGCAAAGGACAGAGTTGGGGGCTTTTAATGTCAGAGTTTTGATGTTGAAGTTTGATGCTGAAGCTGGATCCCCAGGGAGAGAGACAGAGCATTTGCCTGATAGCCTACAGCTGACCTTGTGGAGAAAAAAGAGAAGCTGAACCCAGAGGAACCCAGGAAGCCTGAACCCTCAACAGACGCCAGCAGCTATCTTGCTCCAACATGTGAAAATAGACTTTGGTGAGGGAAGTAATTTATGCTTTATGGCCTGGTATCTATAAGCTCCTACTCCAAATAAATACCCTTTATAAAAATCAACTATTTCTGGTACTTTGCATCAGTACCCTTTGGCTGACTAATACACTTCTTTCTCAGTTTGCTAACTTGTGCCCTGTTAGCTTCTGCCAATAGAGAGAAACTGGAAGGCTTGATGGGGAAGAGACGTAATAAATACTCGAGTTTGCTTCCTTACTCTGTCAACTACACCATAACAATAGTTCTTTATCTTGGCAACATCAACTGATTCTAGTAAAAGTGTTGATACCAGTTTGTAGTTTTGCACAATTCTTGAATTAGCCTCATATATCCTTACAGAGATAACAGCAGCCCCATGCAGGTGCCTCTTCCACATTCATCTAGTCCTAACACAGAGGAAGCCCGCCTCTGAATTTCTGAGGCATCTGCCCCATCATCAGAGGCATAAACCCCAACTCTGCAGGCCCTTTCTCCAACCTTTTAATTTTAATAATTCCAATCTTCTCCCTCTATTTTACTAGCCTTGTTGGTGGTTGACACTGCCTGTAGCTATATCCTCTGTGATACCTCAGTTATTCCCTTTTTCACTTTTTTCCTCCAATGCCTAATTAACAGTTCTTACTATAAATGTCCACTTAAAGTATTGGGTGTGTTCTGTTTCTTAATTTCACTCTGTCTAACAATTGCTATCATGAGACATATACCCTAAGAATGTATTTGAAGATTGGTTTTGTTGTATCTTTGGACTTGAAAGCAGTACTGAACTTTTTGTCAATAAGAAATGGAATGCAAATTATTCATGGCATGCAGTCATATCATGATTGATCAAATATCCTCTGTGATTGATTATGACAAAGTACTTACTGAAGCAAGGGCCTTGGCAGAATAGGCAGCTATTGAACTTGACTATTGTATCAGTGCTGATGATTCTAGAGAATATCAGGAGGGATGGGTAATTCTGAGTGCACTGTAGTATCTATAGAAAGAAAATTACATGCTCAGATAAATTCTTATTTCTTGCAGATGCAGGGCTGGCCTCACAAAAACTTAGACAGCATTTAATCATAAGAATTGAAGAATCACAACCATACAAGAATAAATAGGCAAATAATTTGAGAGACTTCATACTAAAATATATATAAGGGACAGTATGTATAATGAAAGATGCTCAAAACATTGATCTTCAGGTAAATGCAAATAAAAAGCATATTGTGATACTAGTACTACTACTACTACTACTACACATGCACTAGATTGGATACATTTTAAAAGAGTGACATCAAATGTTGTCAAAGAAGCTTAACCAGAACTCCTACATTACTGGAGAGAGAGAAAATGGCACAACTAATTTGGAAAAGAGTTTGAAATTTTCTTTTAAAAGCAAACATACACCTATGCTCGTAACAAGCAATATCACACAAAAAGTAATTAAAATATAGGTCCACATAAAGATTGACAACAAAAATGTTTATAGTAGCTTTATATCTATAAGAGTCCAATCTGGTAACAAGTGAAATGCCCTTCAACTGAAAATTGATTAAGAAATTAGGAAATATTCGTACAAAGGAATACAACTCAGTTAAAAAGAGAATAATGTAAGAATGTGTCATAAAACAACATAGATGAATTTTAAAATGGATATTGATTGAAAAGGAAGACAAACACTAAAAAACAAAAACATATTAATAAAAAACATAAATACTGTGTAATTCTACTTGAAGTGCAGAAACCAGGCAAAATAAGTTTACAGTGACAGAAATCAGAATGTTCTTTGCTTATGGTGTGTATGGAGTGACTAGAAGAGGGCACAAGGAAATTTTTTTGGATGACAGTATCTTGATTGAGGTATTAATTATACAGGTATGTACATTTGTCAAAACTCATCAAATTATATCCTTCAACTTGTACATATCACCATATGCAAATTTTAATTCAATTAAAACATATACATAGGTGGGCTGATCCAGGGATAAGGAAAAAAACCTGAATCACAGTTCCAGAAGTTAAATGCACATACAAAAACACACATAAACACAAACCCATATGTACACACACATGAATCAAAAGATCAAAAGTGACAATGAAACAGAGACCTAGAAATTCATCTGGTTTTAAAAGTCAGGATAGGAGTTACATTTGGAGAGGGGAAGCAGTGATTTGAAGGGGACATGATGAAAATTTCCACAACGTTGACAATATTTGCATTCTTGATTTGCATGTTTGTTTCATGACCACATTCAATTTGTGAAAATTGAGCTGTGTATTTTCTGTGTATCTCACATCATCAAGAAGTTAAAAATTGTTTGCCAGATTTTTGTTATTGATTCAGCATGATTACTTCTTGAGAGAATTTTCATGACACAAAACAATTATCTTCAAGTTTTATTATTATCAGACCAAAAAAAGAGCATAACAGGGGAGAAGTGTAGATGAACAAGAAAACAAAACAAAGACAAATTTTTGAGAAGCAAAGTTTGTAAGAGGGAAATCTTAGGGAATAGTGGAAGTCTGCCCATGTTTCATGTGATGCGAGTGATAAATTTTAACTCTGTCTGCCTAGGTGGCAGCTGTTTTTAAGAAGAGAAAGAAAAATAAGAATTATTTCTTCTTGAAGACAACAGATGGCTACTTAAGTGTGCAAATTTCTGCAACTGAAAATTACAAAAGCAGAGAGAAATACACTTTGTACATAGTCTTTATTTTTAGACTTTGTTGTCACTGTCCATTAGCTGCATTGTCACTTGTCATTAATGTAAACAATATGAAATGAAAAATAAATATTATTTTCACTAACAGTTTTCCTTTATTGGATGTACATATATGTATTGTCTGTTTAACAGAAGTATCTCTTTTATGTTTATTTTTCAATTACACATCTTGTTATTTATGTATTTTTCAATTTTTTTACATCTGCTATATGCATTTTCTTTCAATATATATTAATAGATGCACTGTTAAACTATTATTGACATAAATATTAATAACCACAAATCTGCTATGAAACCACAGTCATCCAATTTCTCTACATGAGGGAAATGCTTTTACTCCAGTTCAATGACAACTACTCTGGTATATAGCTGTAAGCACTTAGGTTATTGCAAAAGTGTTTTAGTGATTTAGCAATACTCTACGTGATCTTTATTGGAAAGGGACCAAAAAATATTGAAGCTGATTTTTATTATAAATCTGTCAACCTTACTCTCTAGATATCTGTCTAATCCCTTCCTCAGGAGAATTCCTAAATTGTACTCTGTTATAACAAGAGACCTATTCTGGTATAAGTCCTTGTTAGACTAGGTCCCTTTAATCTATGAAAAAAAGAAAGAAAAAAAAATCCCAGCCCCTCTCTTCAGCTATTTCTAATAAGATTTGAAAAGATTTCAGAGAGAGGCCTACTAAAACAAGGTACAGGAAAGGTCACCCTGTATGGCTTAATATCTGGACCCCTTCCCCTCATGACTCCTGGGTAATAATGTCAATGTGAAGCCAGTGAAAAGAGTGTTAAAAGTCCACCTTCTGGTTGAGCCAGGGAGATGAGAGCTTCTTGTGGGATGATTGTTATTTCTGAGAGAGACTGAAAAATAAACTAATATCAGAGTAATGCCCTTCAATCCCATCCACAGGCAGAGATAATTCCTCAGTTTGCACAGAATGATGTCTCCAGCTCTATCTTTGTTAAGCATGCTATGTTGAGTGTTCTGTTTAGTTTGGCTTAGGAAAGGAGAGAAGTCGAGGCATTGTACTCATTGGAGTCACATTCCAAAGAACCAAGGAAATTAAAGTCAACACCAGAGAAAGAATCGAGTAAACAAGGGTGAGGAATTTTATAAGTAACAACAACATACAAAGGCCAAAGGCACCTAAGTATTTAAACTAAACAAACAGCAGTGCTCTCATCTTCATTTGGGCAATTTTAGTTTATTTCTTGGTCTCAAAACCAAAAAGTGTTTTCAGTAATTTTCTGTTGTTTTACACCTTTGTGTTTAAGCAAAATTAGAACATTTATCTGTCTATGTACCTATCTTATACACTCAGCTTGAATTGACAGAATTTTCAAAACATAGACATAATGAAAACTATCTGGAGGTTTCAATATTTATCTAGATATTTAAGCATATACTTCTCTCTTTTAAGATAGTGATTACTATAAATCTAGAGAACCCCTAGCTAGAACAAAATCTAGAGACAGTATAAAGATCACACTCTCTGTGTAAACATCAGAGACTATATTAGCTAAGGAATTATGTCAACTCTTCATTTTATTTTGAATAGCAACATCAATCATTACATGAAAGTTTACATGAAAACAGTCTAGGTTAATTTGTCTCTGAAACAGAATGTTTTCTATTTTAGAGCACTGGAATTTGAAATTAAATATCTGTGCATACTCCAGTCATTTTTTTAGGCTATATTGTACTTCTATGCCATGGAAAACAATGGAGGAAACATAGAAATTGGATTTTCTTAAATTTATCAATTTTAAGAATAGGATATTGATAGCTAATAGTTTAAAATAGCTAACATTTATTTATTAATATATACTACACATTTTTCTGATTTATATTTAATAACTCATAGAAACAACGCTATATTCATGGGAGCTAGCTCATTTAACAAATAAGTATAAGGGCACAGAGAGGTAAAATAACTGACTTAAGTCCATAGCTTATATGTGGCCCAGCAAGAATTTGAATACAGACAGTCTAGATAAATTAATCATATGGTTAATCCTGTTTCATATATATTTTTACTTCTCTTTTACTGCTATCTCTCCCTACATTTATATTTCAAATTCATTTTAAATTTACTTTCTGAATCTTTAATTAACAAGATATCAAACTGTCAAAAAAACATTTTTTAAATAATTGTGTACAATTTCATTACTTCAAACATTTTAGACTTAAAGCTAGTGTTCATAAACATAAAATGAGTAGGATATAATGTTATAACTCAAATGAACACATTTCTATGGGTAATGTTTTTAATATTTAAGACAAATATCTTAAAGGACAAAAAGAAATGATAAATGCCCTGTTTGTAAAGACCTTGGAAAATGCAAAAGCAGTGATAACATGGTATGCAAATATTATCCAAAATTCGTTTCTGCTTTCAGTGTGTTGAGAAGGATTTAATGTTTACCCATACTGGTCTGAAACACTATCCCCTATTTTTTATTAGCTATTCCTAGTATGGATCTTGCTCTCAAGAAATTTATTAAAATGTGAATGTAAGCGTAATGGTCCCAAATAATATGTAAACTGTTAAGATATGTTTGATATGCATGCCTTCAAAATCATAACTACAAAGAAAATAAATCAAGATGTTTCACAATCTTAGCTAAACTCCCTGAAAAATCATTCCTGAAAGGACATGTAAGGTTAAACCTTTAATCTTGTGTTATCCCACTTTGTGCTTGAGGTTTCAATAAATTTCAAGTGATATATGACTAGATAGGAGACACTGTTAAGTGATGTTCAAGCCTCCATTCTTAATGGGGATTCTGTTCTTCTTTGGATCTTATAAATGGCATTTCCTCTCACTCTTCCAGCGGTGATGGCTCTAAATCCTTTGAAAGACCCTCTACCAATCAGTCTTGTCATACTTAGCACTGAATAGTCCGGTGCTGCCCATGAAGGAAGAGACCAAATGTTTTAGTAGTATCCACCTAAAGGCATATGTCAAAATAGATGCGTACAAAACTGCAAGATTTATTAAAGTCATGGCTAAATGTCTGCCCTTGAAAATTAACCACATAGGTTTGAAGCCATTCTTCAAACCTCTTTGACTCACTTTGCCTAGTGTGTTCTACTTCTCTCTGTATTGTTCTCTCTTTGTCTCTTTCTCCCTCTGATTCTCTTTTTCTCACGGGAAACTAAAATGTCATAACTTAGATGTGTTGCAACATTTATCTTCACAAGGTAAGATACTGATAACTCAACACTGACATTTCCCCAAGTCTATAATTCCTTCCAAGAAAAAGACAAATGGCATATGAGCACAACCCATCACCAACCTTAATTATTACTTAAAGGAATAAAAGTTCATAGGAAAACCGAAAGTGCATTTCCACAAGGAAACAATCAATCACATCTTTTCCTATAGGGGACATTAATTTATTGTCATTAATTTGTTTTTTATTTCTCTGATAGATATAAAATAATATATTTTCAGCAAGGAAATTACTAAGTTCTCCACACTCACACATACCCATTTTGCTCATTTTCTGAATTCCTTAGTTCTTAAATATCTAACAACAAAACTTAATTAAAATTTTGAGCTCCTGCTGATGTGTTTCAATCTCCCACAAGTGTAAAAAATTACAATTATGAAGTTCAACAAAAATTTTTATCTCCAAAATATTTATAAATGTTGCTTGTCCTTGCTATCCTTACCTTCAATTTCATCTTTCACTTGAACCATTCAGTAGTCCAATTATTATTCTTTCTCCATTTGACCCCATTAAATACATTTACATAATACTCCAAGCATGATACATTTAAAAATCATTCCTAAAAGAGAAATATGACCAGTCAATCACCCAGATGAAAAGTCCTCACTGTTATCCTGGCATGCGCTGTGGGGTTTCTCAAGTAGAAATGCTTAACTGGAGAATATTATACTTGAATTCTCAACCTACCTTATTCTCCTCCAATATTATGTGGCATAGGGTTAGAAGTTATTTCTTTCAAAATACTCCTAGGCAACTCTGCTTCAGCCATCATTAAAAACCTTTATCCTTCTTTCTCATCCTGATTTATTGGTGGAAGTCCAAATTTATACCTTATTCTTTTCTCTCTGTACCTCCACCTTTAGTTCTTATCAATCCCAAACTTGCACTTTATTTACAATTAAGAACCAACTGTTTCTAGATCCCTCTGCAAGCCATATATATCCATCCTTACTTTCTAATTCCTCTGCCAAGAACAGGTTTAGCCTTTTACCTATTTTTATAAATAAAAATTTATTGGAACACAGCCATAACCATTAATTTATGTATTGTCCATGCCTACTTTCACACTACAATGGCAGAACCAACTAGTCACAACAACAGAGATTGCATGTCCCTCAAAGCCTAAAATATTTATTTTCTGACTTTTGAACAGAAAGTTTGTTGATTCTTGGCCCAGAATACCCCTGTGCTCCTTCAACTGTGTGGTTTCTACTTGTATTCAAGAATCAGATGTGGCATCAGTTCTATAAGAAATACACATATTGCCTGCTAAGACTGGATTATCACCGCATGTTTTAGCAACTCTTTTCGGAGTTACCTTTCTCCCTAAGTATATTTCTATTTTAAGGAAATTTTCTGTTTGTCTGTCTTCCTCCCCATACTCTGTGCTTCATAAAGGATGCTTTCCCTTTTGATTTTTGTATCACTGCTGCAGAGAACATAGCGATCATACAATATTGTTTGTAGAATTAACTGAACTATTATAAAACAGGACTTTCTGGGCACTGAAGATTCCAAGATGACTAAGATATAGTGCCCGCTGCCAAAGAGATAGCAAAATAGTAGGAATTTTTTTTATAGTTATGAGTTATTACAATATAACATGGTAATGACACTAGGTAAGATAATAGGCACAGAGATATGGGAATTTATAAAGAGAACATACTAATTGCTGGAGTGGAAGAATATCAGGAAAGTTTGTACTGAGAAAGGAAAAAGAATAACATCTAGTCCTGGCCAAATATGCATCAATGGTACAATTTTTAAGATAATTAAAACTTTGAGAAAAAATATTATGACTATGTACTGTAGCTAAGAAATTGAGTTTTGAATTGTGTCACTTTCTGAAGCTCACCTTTTTTCTTCTAGATGACACTAAGTTGCCCCCAGCCCAGCCCCCTGTCCCAAGGAGGTGATGATGAAACTAGTGTTTATCAAACAGTCTCAAAAATGTAATGTTCACATATAAAATAGTTTGATTTTCTTTTTGAGTTCTCAACTAGGCAATGTTAAATTTCTTTTACTTATATGTAGCAGATTCCTTAAAGACATCTTAGAGTGTGTGGTGGGTTGAATAGTGTCCCCAAAAGAGTTATGCCCGAGTTCTAGCCCCCACCAAGTCTGACTATGACCTTGTTTAGAAATAGGGTGATTACCCTGTATTTGGGGTGGACCCTAAATCCAAGGACCAATGTCCTATTAAGAAGAGAGAGGACCCAGAGACACACAAAGAGAAGAAGGTGTTATAAAGGCAGTGGCAGGGAATGGGTTTAGGCATCCCAATCCAAGGAATGCCTGGGGTCAATAGAAGCTGGAGGAGAAAACAAAAGTTCCAGAGAGAGGATGGCTTTGCTGATACCTTGATTTTGGACTTCTAGCTTCTAGAACTCTGAGAAAACAATATGCATTGTTTTATTTGCCGAATTTGTGATAATTTGCTACAGCAGCCTGAGGAAACTGTGCATGGAGAAATCATAACTTTCTGTTTACTTTCATGTACCAAGGATTCTTCCCAGACTGGATAAAAACGCAAACCTCAACCTTGAACCAAATCCCAGCCCCCCATCATTCTACATGTTTGAACTTGGGAATGTGGAGTAGGTGAGAAAAGGTCACTACTTTTCATTAGGTTTAGAAATCCATACTCCAAGTCAGGCATGTGATCTGGTTTTAAGACAATCTCTTCTCTTTCACTTTCTAGTACTGGGTTTTCTTTTTTAATTCATGACAAGATTTTAAGTATTGTTAATATGTCTTTTCCCCAGTTCCCTGCCCCTGCATTCAGAGACAAAGAGTATATACAAACAATATATCCATAAGAATTATCAAACCCAATAAATAAATTATGCAATACTGTTAAACAAATATATGTTTGGTATTAGAGGTTTGCAATGATTACCAGGTCATAAGACTGTGGCTCCATTCCGATTGATTGAGCAAGCTGCCTATGTGTGGAAGACAGTGTATCTCCCCCCAAGAATGAGCCAAAGCATGATGGGAATAGAGCAGATAAGGCACTCATCCCTCCTGGGCCATCAAACCCTCTTGCATTACAAGAAAACCCTACCTCCTAGCCCACCACCCCCAACTCATACACAAGAAGAATTTACTTTTACAGCCCTTTATTGACCTAAGGCTGTACTCTGGACCCCAACCCCCTGTCCATGAACTAACATTTCTTTGCCTTTTGATGTACTGTATAAATTCTTATCAGCACCTACCACGAATGGGCTGAAGTGTCTCTTCAGACCCCTTCCATGCTGGTTGAGGAGGGAGGGCTGAAGTCTTTTCTTCAAACCCCCTCCATTGGGAGAGTTTCTCAATAAATTTCTGCCCGTGGTCATATCAGTCTCCATGTCCCAGTGAGTGCCATTTTTCTCCAACAATTAGAATATAGAAATATATTTTGAATATATTCATTGATGATATAACGTGAATATATTAACTGAATACATTTTTAATGGATTCCAGAAAAAATACACATAATGAATTATATTCATGATATATATTTGAGTGTTTTTGCATATTTTCAATGAGAAAATATAGATAACATTAAATGCAAGAAGAAACATCACTGAATGTTTTCTTGAATTAGAAATTTCATAGGGACTTCCCAAGTCCTCTGCTTTTTCCTCTTGAAGACTCTTAATCACTTAAAGTTTGAAGGTGTTTACTTTGCAAGCACACTGTCATCCCTTCTCATTCTGTTGACATGGGCTCTTAACCAGCATTTCACCTTCACATTTCTCCAGCAAAGAAGTAAACACCAGGTTCGGTGATCATTTTTGCCCCAAATTCAGGTGACCCATAGCAAGCTTTTCTAGGAACACTCTTCCCAAACTCTCACCAAACTGATTCAATTGCTAATTCTACAGTTTAGCAAATTTCCTGCCAGGGATCAAGATTCCGTTTTCACCTGCCTGTCAACTTCAGTATCAATGGGTGATTCTCTCAGGATATTGCACCTTTGCCAGGCTTAGGGGAGAGGGAAGAAATCTCTCAGAAATTCCCAGACAACTTGATTCTCCATCTATTGTTCTCTGTAGGCTGTTTTATACACAGAGAAAGAGGGTAGAAAGCTGGGGTATTAGTTGTGACATAATACATTAATATGACCAGTTAATATGACCATCTTCTATTAAGTTTTCAGAAATGTTTACAATACTGTTATAATGCTTTGATGGTCTTTTTTTTTTTTAATATGGAGTATTTAAGGTCTCTTTTCTTTTTCTAATCCTTAAATTCTTGTTGTCAAATCAAGGAAACTCAAAAGAACATTCAAAGTCACAAAGTATTAAAAACTGAATCATCAGAGAGGGAAAACAGGTTAAGAGTAGGACATCTGACTCAAATGGATCAGCATAGCAAAAAATATGGAGTCATAAACCACAATGAAAACTATAGACCATGCTTAGTAGCAATGCTTCAATATGTGTTCATTAATTTTAGCAAATTGAAAGATGTTGAAAGATGTTGTTAATGGAGGGGGGTATATAGGGAAGAGGAGGTGGAGGATATGGAAATCTCCTATATTTCTGATGTAGTATTTATGTAATCTAAAATTTCTTTTGAAAAAAGAAAAAAAATCTTAAAATACAGTGTTAATTGAAAAAAGCTAGCCACTGCCCAATATGTGTGGCCTAATCCCATTATATGGAAACTACGTGCATATGTATGGATAAGGGAGTGGGCACAAGAAAAGGGTTTTAAGTAATTTGAAAAAAAATAAAGTGTAGAAACTTTAGAAAGAAAAAGGGACATTGCATGCTAAAAACCCCTAAATGATCATAATTTTGTACAGATAGGATAATACAAAAGAAAAAGGGGGTGAAGAAAGAAAAATGGACAGGAAGAAGATAAAATAACATATATGATGTATTTCATTTGAAGCATAATAGAGAAATACGCTTTATTAATACATGCTCTTATATACCTAGAAATTTTCAAGAAACACGTTTTATAATATTTTCCTTAAGCAATTCTACCAAGGTTGAGTCTACTGTCTTTGTTCAGATAATTAAATAAGCTTCATAGGCAGACAGGATAAAATTTAGGTGAAAATATATTTTTCTTGTTTTCTAAAAAATGTTATGTCAAACAGAAGATATTCTAAATATGATTTTGCATACTTTGTATTAACATCAGAATTTAAATAAATGTGTTGAAGAAAGTTAAGTTGTACAGCTGTGTGGAAACATTTGGGAAATAGACACTGAACAAATATGAAATCAAGAAGATATTAAAGATAGATTAACACCAGAGGTCTAGTGGGCTGAATATCTGGAAATCAGTTAACATGCAAAAAATGTTAACATACTGGGTGTTCTTAAAGCTATAAATTACCCTGTGTTACTCACCTATCTAAAGAATATAATCTCTGTGGGTTTTAAAATGGATATTAAACTAAATCTCATTATGCAAAGAGTATATTTTTATAACTCTGAAAAGAATATGCCAAATAGAATGAAAATCTGGAAGCATGGTTGAATAACATTATCAGTTTTCGAAGGTAAAATAGGAAATTCTAAGAATAAAAGTGTTGTCCATATTTATGTTACAGACTCCAGTAAAAACAGCCAATGATTCAAGTGATGACAATAAGAAGGGCTGGGAAGGCCAAATTTATTTCATATATAATAAAAAAATTAATTATTAAAGCCAAAAATTCATAGTTAGTGAAAATGGGCAAATAATCCATGGCATAAAACATCTTACTAAACTCAAATTTAAAAATCTGATTAAATATAGACTAAGCATAAATATGATTTTTTCATTATTAACGACATATTTTCAGATGTGAAAAATCTATTGTCATTTGTGAATTTTTCTAAAAGTTGTTTTCATTCTTAATAAATTAAAATTATGTATACATAAATATTTTTTAAAATAAAGAGAAAATATAAAGCTTTTTTTTTTTTTCAGGGGCAAAACAAGTTTAGGAACAAATTACAAAGCATAAAAATCAATCCTCAGAAAGTTCTGACTAAAAGATAGCCCTAGCAGAAAATATGCCATTAATGTATAGGTTTCCTTGTGTCTTATATTTAATCTGCAACTAACAGCATCATTTCTTTGTGTAAAGGAACAAAAGTGGACAGTCAGAGTAAGGTAGGTGGAGTAAATGAAAGAAAAAATAAAAAGCCAAGTTTCGTAGCCATTGTCTTACTTGGAAGTCAAACTTTAAGGATGCCATAATCTTAGCAATAGCATATATCTTTTCTCATGTCATAAACTTCTTTGTCTCTCCTTCATGTCTCTGGCATGGAGATATGAAGAATTTCCAAAATTTGTGTTTTGAAAAGACATTTTTCATACTGATGTCGACATAATCTCTAATCATCAAAAATTGCAAGGTCTTCACTGTGTTCTGTGAGCCCATGCTAATCTGGAATCACTATCCAGTCTCATGGGAAAGACAGACACATAATCAGATTATTTTAATAAACTGTGAAAAGTACAGTAACAAACTTATTCACATAGCATTATGGGTTTAAAATGAAAATATGTTACTAAGACTTAGGAAATAAGAGGTGGTTTTCCAGGAAAGATGTCAAAACTGGGACTAAAGGGATGAGCTGAGATAATAATCTAGTGTGGGCTGGGAAAATGTGGGAGATATTTCAGACTGAGAAAACCTCATGAAAAAAGCAAGCAAGCACAGTGTAAACTGTCCAGGGAATTAAAAGCAGAAGTAGAGGCATGAATTCTAGATGTATATGTTTAAGATGATAAAGGAGTAAGTGTTCAGATCATGGAGATGCTCCCCACAAAACTGGTTCTAGACACTAAAGGATGGACATGGGTTGGAATATAGAAAAGCATTAGATATGGGAAGTTAGGAAGAGTGAGGTGGCAAAAATTAATCCAAGATTTAAATCTTAGGTAGCTGGGTATAACATAAGTAGAACACAAAATACAGAAATACAAGAGACTGGTAATGCTTACATGGTTTATCAGAATTCTAGGGCAAAAAGCAATAGAAAACGTTACTGGCCGTCTTAACCAGAAATGAAATGGATTGGAAATTATGGTAAGCAATCTCTAAGATGTCCCTCAATGATCTCCACATCTTGGGAGTCACATCCTTGCATAACTTCCTCCCCTCGAGTGTGGGTTGGATTCATTTTCTATGAATAGAATAAGGCAGAAATGATTGGATGTCACCTCAGATATAAGGATATAAAAAGACCGTGGCTTCCAACTTTTTCTCTATCAGCTCACACTGGCAGGAAACAGTTTTGCCATGTTGTGAGGAAGCCCTGTGGAGAAGCCCACATATTGAGCTGGAGAATAGATACTCTGCCAGCAGCCAGGTACTCCTCCTGTCCTAGTTGAGCCTGGAGGAAATGCAGCTTTGCCAATAGCTTGATTAGAATCTCAGAGAAACTTTGAGTCTGTGGCATCCAGCTGAGGCACTCCCATATTCCTGAGTCTCAAAAATTTTAAGAACAGTAATTGTTTGTTGTTTTCAGTTGCTGCATTATAAGGTAATTGTTATACAGCAACAGATGACAAACACAAGAAGATGTCAGCTAGACCATGGTTGGAATAGTAGCCATGAAAATAGGACTGGCACAGGGAAGAAGCTGAAGAAGCATGAACTATTCCATCATGCAAAAGAGATGCCTCTACTGAAATAAATGGACTTTAGTTTCAGTCCTTGTATCATGACATTCAATATGAAAACTTTCTGGAAAGATAATCCAATTGTCTGTGATTTTGCTCTTGTGCTCACTCTTAGATGACACAGAATGATGAAAGAAAGGATCTAGCAGAAACAGCCTTATCTAGTCTCCAAAGACTCCTTTGACTTTTTAGTGAAAGGACAGAGCCCCTGACTGACAAGAATGTACTCAAATGATAAAGGGGTACACAGCCAAAATAAAACTGGCATGTTGTCAAAAGGGGCAAACTTATGTTGGGTAGCCAAAATACAATAAATGGCCCCTCTCTAAGGAGAGAGGTATGCAGTATTGAACATAACTTCTCATGACATCCAAGCAAAGATGTACATATATAGTTTAATATCTGAATCTGAAGCTTAGGTGAGAGAGACCAAACCCATGGTTGAGGGTCATTAGCAATTGGTTGGTGTTTAAATTCAGGGAATTTTATATGATCACTGAGGCAAAGCAAATTGAATAAGAAGAGCTTTTAATTAAGTGCAGAATGCTATAACATATCAACATTGCAAAGAAATAGCAACATTGCAAAGGAAAAAGTAAGTACCTAAAGGTGAGTAAGAAATGATAAGAGAGATTTGCAGAGAATCAGTAGACTCCTGGGCACTGAAGATTAGGGAGAAGAGAATTTTAAAGAGGAAATGACTGGCAATATAAAAAACATTAGAAAATTTCTGTAAAATATGTATTGCAAAATGACCATCATATTTGGAAATAAATGCATAGATTCATTTTCCTAAAATGTATCATATCAAGGTCAAACCCTGTTCATAAAATTTGGTGGCTCTCCTTTACCTTCATAATCAAGTTCAGAATTTTAAACTTGGCATTCAAGATCTACCAAAATCTATCTATTCAATTTCAACACCCATAAATATGACTCACATCTATGACTAAAATATATTTACTGTGAAGGCAGGGTTTGTAGCTCATTTTCCTAATATTTACAGGACTAAGTCTCTAATAGGTTACCAATAAATCAATTTTAGATAGGATGAGCTTACTTTGTTTATCCATGTGTCTATCTACTTATCTATAAAATTCCCTATTTTTACAAAAATGGACTATTAACAAACTAGTTTGATTAAGGCTTAAATTATAAGGGTAACATTCAATCTCTTTCTCTCACTCTCTTTCTCTCTCTTTTGTATATATTTCAGGTGTAGTCCTTAAAGCAGAGTTTCTTATCTTTTCACTCTATTTTTTCCTTTGCTCTAACAACAAGGAAAGTAAAGTGGATCTAGACATAGAATTAAATTGCGCTTACAGTGATCAAACTTTGCTGGAAAACGTATTCTTTTCATAATAGAAAACAAGCAAACAAAAATAAAAAACAACTAATTGCCATTGTGTAGTTTATTTCCTAAAATAAATTTTTCTCAAACTTTCATCTGTACTTCCATCAAAAAGACAACTAAGCTTCACATAAATGAAGTTTCGTTAATTAATGGGTTCAAATATAAGCTTCAACTCTTAGGTAACGCAAAAGAAGTAAGTCTGAAATAATATTACATACTATGTGAAAAAGAAGTAAGTCTGAAATAATATTGCATACTATGTCTTACCTATACATTTTCTGTTTTTAATTTATAAAATGTCATCATATTTAAAAACTTACCAGACCGTGGTAACAGGGAAGCAAAGGGTTACAGTTGCTGCTTGGCAGCATACAAATTTCCAGTTCTTACTTACTGTTTCAGCCATTTTCATGCAAATACATCTGTATTATAATAATCCTTCAAACTTTTGGAAAATATTTCAAAATTAAAAGTTTTTCTGTATTTTGTTTCATTGGGATAAATGTTTGCAAGCTCTTTTCCCTGATTTATAGTAGTACTGGTTTGTTTCAATGTCTCCCAATGTTAATATTTTTTAATTCTGACATGAAATTTGTGACAAGACTTTTTAAAGTTAGCAGGAAAGCCACCATCCTCCTTTATCAATTCTAGTTCTTATATTTAATGCAGGTTTTCTCATGCAGTACTGCACCTGCATAAATTTGAAAAACTGAGAATCATGAAAATGGTATTTCAGTAGCAATTCAGTTCAGCAAAGGTACAAAATTTACCATTAAATATAACACTTTGAACAAGGTTAATGTCCTATGCAAACCACATTTCCCTGAGAACAATTTTGTTGTTGCTGCTGCTGCTGATTTTAATAACTACAAAAATAATCCTTCTTTTACACATGTTTTTCTATCAGATGGATATCCATATTCTATTAAGGTATAGGTTTCAATCATGAAAAGAATAGAGTTACCAAAAAATAATCCCAAACACATATATTAACAAACGCATGCATATACACAGCTGAATAGGAGTCAAAAATTCTCTGTAAATAAGAACACTGGAAGATCTTTTAATTGAAAAAAATTAATGCTTGATAATTTTTAAGTCTCTTTTATCTACTCCCAAATTCAACATTCCACAAAAGCAGAAAATAGTCATATACTTAACAAAATTATATGGCAAATTGTTATTTTGTTTTCTTTTAATTTAGCCATGGAAAACTGTCCAGTTAAAGTAAATACACACACACACACGGCAGGGATGAGGGTGAGAATCAGAGACAGACACACAGAGACAACAGGATACCTCCTACTATCAAAGTTATAAATCATTGTTTATGAGGAAGAGTTTTCTAAAATGTGATGCTTTATAAAACTTGAAAATGACTAATAAATCAAAAATTTGTTTAAAATGGATTCTCGAACTAAGCCAGAGTGCCATGTACATATCACACACACACACAGACACCCACCCCACAAGAAGTCAAAGCAAATTAAATTATTCCCTGATGATCTCTTTCTTAGCACAGAAAATAACAAATACAGCAGAAAATTTTACAGGGAAACCTTAGGACACCAAATAAATATAGAACTTACTCATAAAGATTTGAGTTTCTATTTCGTTTCATTGAGATGAAGGTGTTCATATTGTGTATCTGGCCCACATGTAAAAAAAAAAACAATTTGCCAAGTCATTAAGATAAGACTTTGTAATCCCTGGATTTCTTGAATAATTTTTAAAACTTAGGTTTAAAAAATAATCTCAGGGCATCAATTTTCAAAAGAAAAGTCAAAATTCTTTGAGATGACACGTACTAGAGGTGGCAAGTAATTCAAGTGAGCATCTGCTTCCGTTTGACATTAAGGAGATGAGAAAAGAAAAGTCTGGGGTACTTTTCTGCCTCTCATAGGCTCAATTTGATTAAATAATTATTTAAACATCTGTAAGTAACTTTGGTAAAATTTTAAGAAATTATATTTGAACTTCAAATCTTTTCATTATGCAAGAATTTATCCTTGAACTATTTCTAACATTTTACATTTGTGACTGTGTTTGTGTATATATGTATATATTCATTCCAGGATTTACATTTCCTATGGAATCTTGTTTAAGAAATTTTGTGCCATAATTATCACATCTTAAAAGAGAATAAGACATTTTTGAAAATCCTGTTTGTATACTGTGAACAAGGTAGTATGAAAAGATGGTGGCACATTTCCCACATTCCAATAATAAAGTCATGGAAAATCTTACTAAGAATGCGGAACGAGTATCTACAATACATACAATATTATTACTATAAAAGTATCTTGCACTTCTCTATATAATTTCTTATGCTAGTGTATATATATATATAATATAATATAAAAGCTTAAAATTATACTTTGATATGGTGGAGACAGAACTTTGGGGCTTGGAAATACTAAGAGAACTGAATATACTGGGGAAGAGTGTCAACTACAATGTAAACTAGAATCCATGCTGTGCAGCAGTGCTCCCAAATATATTTTCCAAATGCAAATGAATGTGCCACAATGATGAAAGAGGTTGTTGATATGGGAGGTGTGTGGGTGGTGAGGTGTGGGATATATGGGAAACTCCTATATTTTTTAATGTACCATTTTTTTTGTGATCTATGTATCCTCAAAAAATACTATATATATATATATATATGTATATATATATATATTTAATTATAAAGGCTGGTTGTTCTTCAATATGCTGGAAAAGTTAAAGAATGAACTCAGGACTTCAAGTTTGCATTTCAAGCACCACTTGAAGGGCATTTGTTTGTTTTTTGAGTATCGAGTCCAACAAACTAGATCTAAACTTTATGTGGAAAAGGAAATGAATAAGACTATGCAAAACATTTTGTAAAACATTAATTGTTCAGTCTTTAAAAGACATTTTAGGAAAATAAAATTGGAAATTGTAAAGAAAGAAGTAAAATGGTCCCTATTTGTAGATGATATGATCTTATATACAGAAATCCTGAAAATTTCACAACAAAGTTCTATAGTGAATAAATGAATTCAGCAAAGTGGCAGTGGTGTTCAAGATCAACACCCAACAACTAGTAGTGTTTCTATACAAAAACAATGAACAAATTGGAACAAGAAATCAAGAAAAAAAATCCCATTCATAATATTAACTAAAAAATCTCTTGAAATAAATCTAATTGAGGGTGTAAAATACTGTACACAGAAAACTACAAGGCATTGATAAAAGAAATTTAAAAGGATCTAAATAAATGGAAAGGTATTCTATGATCATGGAATGGAAGACTAAATATCATTAAAATGTCAATACCACCCAAGCAGTTTATAGATTCAATGCAATCCAAATAAAATTCTGACCACCTTCTTACAGAAATGGAAAAGCCTGTCATCAAATTTATATGGAAGGGTAAGGAGCCCCAAATGGCTAAATTCATCTTGAAAAATAAGAAAAAGGTTGGGATTTATACTTTCCAATCTTAAAAGTTATTACAAAGCCACACTAATAAAAACAGCATGGTACTGCCACAAGGACAGATATATAGGGAAATGGAACAGAATTGAGAGCCAGAAATCAACCTGCACATTTATGGCCAACTGATTTTTGAATAGGTGGCAAAGACTACTCAATTGGGAAAGAATAGTCTTTTCTACAAATGGTGCTGAGAAAAGTAGATCTCCATATGCAAAATAGGAAGACCCCTACCTTACAGTATATACAAAAATCAATTCAAAATGGATCAAAGATCCAAATATAAGAGCTAGAAATATCAAACTCCTAGAAGAAAACGTAGGGAAGCTTCTTCAGGACCTTGTGTTAGGCAGTGGTTTTCTAGATTTTATACTCAAAGCACAAGCAACTAAAGAAAAATTAGATAACTGGGACTTCATTTTAATAAAATTTCTCCTCAAAAAACTTTATCATGAAAGTGAAAAGATAACCTATAAAAAGAAGAAAATATTTGGAAACCACACATCTGAAAAAGGATTAATATCCAGTACATATAAAGAAATCCTTCAGATTAGAAACAAAAAGAAAAAATAACCCAATAAAATTACAGTAAAAAAAAACTTGAGCAGATATATCTCCAAAAAAAGTACATGAAAAGACATTCAACATCATTAGCCATTAGGGAAATGCAAATCAAAACCATAATGAGAAACCATTTCAAACCCATTAGAATAGCTGTTACTACAAAAAATGGAAAATAACAAGTGTTGGGGAAGATGCAGAGAAATAGGAACATTCATTCTTTACTGGGTGGCAATGTTAAATGGCGCAGCCACTGTGAAAGCCAGGTTGGTAGTTCCTCAGAAAGCTAATCATAGAGCTATCATATGACTTAACAATCTCACTACCATGTATATATCCAAAAGAATTGTAATCAGGGGCTCTAACAGATATTTCCACACTGAAGTTCCTAGTGGCAATATTCACAATTACCTAAAGATGGAAGCAACCCAAGTGTCCATCAACCAATGAATGTATAGATAAAATGTGCTATAGACATACAGTAGAATATTATTCAGCTGTGTAAAGGAAAGAAGTCCTGATACATTCAAGAGCATAGATGAACCTTGAAGATATCATCTTGAGTAAAATAAGCCAGACATGAGAGACAAGTACTGCATGCTGTTGCTGATTTGAAACAATTAGAAAAAACAAACATAGAGTCAGAATGAAGAATATAGGTTACCAGGGGGCCAAGTGGGGATACAGAATGAGATGTTAAGGTTTAAAATGGGTGGTGGACTTGGCCCAGTGGTTAGGGCATCTGTCTACCACATGGGAGGTCTGCGGTTCAAACCCCAGGCCTCCTTGACCCGTGTGGAGCTGGCCCATGTGCAGTGCTGATGCGCGCAAGGAGTGCCTTGCCACACAGGGGTGTCCCCCGCATAGGGGAGCCCCAAGTGCAAGGAGTGTGCCCCATAAGGAGAGCTGCCCAGTGCAAAAGAAAGTGCAGCCTGCCCAGGAATGGTGCCGCACACACGGAGAGCTGACACAACAAGATGACGCAACAAAAAGAAACACAAATTCCCATGCCGCTGACAACAATAGAAGCTGACAAAGAAGACGCAGCAAATAGACACAGAGAACAGACAACAGGGGTGAGGGGGAGGAAGGGGAGAGAAATAAATAAATAAATAAATCTTTAAAAAAACAGGTTTGAAATGTACAGGGTTCTATTTGAAATGATGAAAATGTTTTGTTAATAGATGGTGGTGATGGTAGTTTTGTTAATGGATGGTGGTGATGGTGCCACAACATTGTGAACACAATTTATAACACTTTCATTTTCTGAATATGATTAAAAGGGTATTCCATATATATGAATTCCTGTTATATATGGATTCCATATATAACAGAATAAAATTTAAAAATAAATCAGTGCAACTACACTGCACAAACTGTGAAACATAAGTTAAACCATTGATGTTAGTTAATAGTACAGTTATAAAAATGTGTTATCATCAATGTAACAAATGCCCCTCACCAATGTAATATCTTGGTAGTGGGTTGGTATCTGGGAATCCTGTATTTTATTCATTATAATTCTGTAAGCCCACAACATCTCTAATAAAGGTAAAACAAAACCAAAAGTCAATATTAAGGGAAGCAGATTTGACTCAACTGATAGAGCATCTGCCTACCACATGGGAGGTCCAGGGTTCAAACCTAGGGCCTCCTGACTCATGTGGTGATCTGGCCCATGTGCAGTGCTAATGTTTGCAAGGAGTGCTGTGCCATGCAGGGGTGTCCCTGCATCGGGAAGCCCCATGCTCAAAGAGTGCACCCCGTAAGGAGAGATACCCCGTGAGAAAAAAAAAAAGTGCAGCCTGCCCAGGAGTGGCACGGCACACACGGAGAGCTGATGCAGCAAGATGACACAACAAAAAGAGACACAGATTCCCAGAGCTGCTGATTAGAATACAAGTGGACACAGAAGAACACACAGAACAGACAACTAGAATGAAGGGAATAGGGGAGAGAAATACATTTTTAAAAATTTCTTTTAAAAAAAGTCAATATTAAGACAAAATATGATCCAATTAAAAATATTCAAACCATTTTAACAAAGAATTAGTGAAAGAAGATATATGAGCAACAAATAAGTACTCTGAAAACATCTCAATACCATTATACTGTAGAGATAAGCCAATTAAAATGCAATTAGAAATCACTAGCATACAGATTCACAAAGATTTCTTTATGTAGTTTCCTTTAGAAACTTTTTGTCTGTGATCCATTTTGAGTTAATTATTATATATATGGTATGAAATATGAAACAAGGTTTTTTTTAACATATAGATGACCAATTTTCCCAATACCATCTGTTGAATGGGCTATCATTTCTCCTTTGAAGTAACTTTGTTAAAGATCAATTGACCATAAATTTTTGGGTCTATTCTGTTCCACTGACCTAAGTTGCAATCGTTTTGACAATACCACACTGTTTTAATTGTTGCAGCTTTATAAAAATGTTGAGAAAATATTGTGTGTCCTTTGGCATTATTATAGCATTTGTTTTTTTAATTTTCCTTATTTTTTTTTCATGCTCAAGTATAAAATCCATGATGACAAAGTACATTTTTTGAGCCAATTTTGTTCATTGTATTATTTCTCATTACCAGAATAGTGCAAGGCATGCGAGGTGCTTAATGTATATTTGCTGAATGAAAAATAAATATATGAAAAAACTTTCATAATTAAAAGCACTATGTAAATGAAAATTTTCATCTTTACAATTGTTTACAAATACCAAGAACATGAGACTTCTGGTTTTTTCCACTGAATATATATCATCCACATGCATATATATATCATGGATTCTTTTGACAGATGGATAACTTCTTTGGTGCATGATGTGTTAAAATTCTTAAACTAAAATATATAACAACAAATAAAATAAATTATAAAATTATGTAAACCATTGTATGGTATACTAATAAGAATGCCTCAGTACTAATCACATTAGCTGATACGTTTTAGCCAGATGGTATTGTTGGAAATTGAATCATGCATCCCACAAAAGAAAATATTCTTCATTTCAATGCATGTTCCTATGAGTGTGAACACATTTGAAAATAAAGTTTTTGAAGAAGGTGTTATTATTAGACAAGGTGTGACCAAATTGAATCAGTTTGGATTATCTTAATCCATATTACTGGAGGCCTCTTAATGAGAGGAAATTTAGGAGCAGACAGTCAGACAAAGGCACAGGAAGAACCCAGAACCCAGAAGTGAGTAGAAACCAGAAGAGCAAGAAAAAAGAGGGAGGTATCACCATGAAACAGGAGACAGAAATGCAAGCTAAGAAATCTGATGCAGCAAGCCAGCATCAGAATACCACAGACTTTGAGGGAAAACTTGGTTTTGCTATCGCTTTGATTTTAGACTTTCAACCTCTGAAACTGTGAAACAATAAATGCTTGTTTAAACTAAGGCATTGTGTGGTATTTGTCATAGCAGCCTTGCCAAACATACAGGTGCCTAAGACTCATGATTACAAACTAGCAATGAATGTTAAGTGCAAACATATATATAATTCCATAATGTGATTATAAAATATGTATGATTTCTATTGGTAACACAGTATTGCAAATACTAGTGTGATTTGTTATTCACATTTATAATTGGAAAAAAGAAAGTGCAAAAATTTCAGTAAGAAGCTTGAAGAATAAATATGTTTTTTCCTATCCAAGTTTCTGGACTCCTTATATTCTATCAATGAACCTCTGGAAGGACCAAGGGAATCAAATTAAGAAACACTGCTTAACAAAAATATAGTTTTCCAATATTCCTCATTTGTAATATTTGAGAAGTAAAGTTATCTTTCAAATGTTATATGATGATTAATAACAGAAGGGACTATCACACCATAGGAATTTTGAAAAATAATAAAAATTTTTAGAGATAACACTTACAGAAAATTTTCTTATCATGAGTGAATCAAAGGGAGTTTTCTTCCTTTACAAAATGGTGTTTGCTTTTAAAATAGGTATCTTGGAATTCTCAGCTATTTCACTGAATTATGATCTGAAAGCAGCCTAATGTTCAGGTTCCAAGAGTTGGCTGCAGAACAATTCTCTTGAAAGCACCTGATAGAATCAAGAGATAAAGAGCCAAAGGTAAAGGGGAGGTCTGCCAGAAGAGTCTATAGAATTGAAAGTATCTGCACAGAAGTGCTCCTCAGGTAATTGATAAAAACTAGGGGTATAGTCCGCTGAGATAGAAACTGCCAAACGCAAGAGAATAGAAATTTTCTGCTGGGAAATACTGAGCTAATCCATCAACTTTATATTTTTTAGTTCTTTTCTATTTCACTTTTCTTCAAGAAAGTATTTATTTTGACAATGTAGAAAGGTTTACACAAACAGCTTGTAATGGAAAAAAGAATAATATCTAAATACACTTTCTAGGACAAGTTTACTTGCTACAAAGGAAAGAAGAAAATTGGCAATTTTCAGCCTATTTAGGCTAACCCTAAGCAAGCAGAGTTTTACAAAGCCATCATGGGAATTTAATTAGTTTGGTTAGTTAAACAGAACTCTGGCATTTAGTGGGAAAAGGTAACACATTAAATACCTCAAATTCAATTTTGACTTTCATCCGAAAATATGTCTGTATGCAATACGACTTTCAACAATAAAAATGTGTATGCTAAAATCATTTTCCTACTTATTTAACATAGGTAATATAATTTCCATGGAAGTAGCAATATTTATTGATTACCAATATTTGTAAATTTATTTTATTTCATGTAGCCAAATGTGTTCTAAATCTTATGAGTTTAAGGATCATAGGAAAGGCACTTTAGCAGGTTTCCTCCAATTTCCTTGGATCACTAGGCACCAGGAATCCCCAAAGTAGGGATGTCTCACAATAATATAAATGAATATGTAGGGGCCTATAGACATCTGTCTTATTTTTCCCTTGCCATACACTTGCCTCTTTGTCTACATTAGCTTCCATTCTACATAAATCCACCTGCAGTGGTCTGTCATGTGAATGGTGCTTTCCTTGAGCAGACTCTTCAGAGTCCCTGAATGGTACTAATATAGACTGTGCATAAATTCAAAATTGTTTCCAAGTGTACCTAGTCTCTAGAAATCCAAATAAGTAATATAGGCCCTACAGTCTTTGAATGTTCAGAAAGGATGTAAGACTGAATGTGTATTCAAGGTTGCATCCAGATGAAATGTGGGGGGATTTTAATTCAAGCTCACCTGAAATGTGGGGGATATGCTAATTCAAGCTCACCTGAAATGTGGGGGGTACTTTAACTGAAAACCTATCTAGTTCCCAGACAAACACTTAACTAACAAGGAAAGTCATTTTCTTTCAAAAGGGCACCATTTAACTCCCAACCCTTATATCTTTTCTGTATAAAAGGGAACCCAAAATTCTATTTGGGGCTCAGTTTTTATTAGGACAGGAGTCCTCCGAGTTTGGCCAGTTGAAATAAATGAACTTCCATCTCAGAGTTCTCATGTCCTGGCCTTTGATACCACTTACACCTGGCTTTTCTCCAACAGTAATTGACCTCTTAAAATTTGGGAAATCTATTCCCTCTGCAGTCACCACTTTGAGTTCATCAACAGCTCTGCTTGAGTCTGTATCCCTGAGTTGTACTTCTTTAAAGCAGATAGGAAAATACATTTGATTTATCATGCCTGACACTTTTAGAAAAGAGATCACAAAACAATGTATTGGCCCATGGTGATACAGTTCTTCTTTCTTACCACATAGTCTTCTTCTTTTCAATATGCCCCAGATATTATAGGTTAGCCAACAATCTCTCATTCTATTCAAAATGGCTGCTTCCTTCAAGCACTTTAGCCCTCTGTTTATGTTGACCTACCATATTATTGTAGAATTTGAGAGAGGTTCAATTATTTGCGTATAGAAAGGCCAGGACTCAGGAATGATTTTGAGAAGGAAAAATGGTTTATTGACAGCCGGCCAGACTCAGGAGCTTTCTCTTTCAAACCCGAGCCCTGAACAAGAATTTTGAGTTCCTTTTATGCAGAGGAAGGGCTAAATTGTTCTTCGTTTCAGTGCCCAATAGATTTGAATTAGAATATATATCTTCCACATCCTAGGTAAGCTTTTAGCATGGACTTCATACATTCTAGATAAGCTTTTAGCACGTTTGGTTTGCATTTTCCCTGAATATTTAAAGTTTATAGAATTTGCATTGATATACTGTTTCCTGGGACTGGAGTCGTTGCCATGGTTACCAAGGGCAGGGCTGCAGCCACTCACAAAACCACACCCACAAATCAGGACAGACAGCTTAGGTTAAGGTTATCTCCAAAGAGACAAAGAGCCTCCCACCCATAGCCCACATTAATACAAGGGATCTTTCTTGTTAAAAGAGATATTTTTCTCTAAGCAATTGTATTGTCTTTTCTTATAATCTGTATTTTATGGACTTCTACTCCCACCACCATCCTGTCATTGAAGTTTTGAGTCTCTTTTGTACTCCATGGACTCTAGAACTCTGTAAATCTGGGAGAGTTGCTAGAAAGACGTTTAAGAGAACTTAAGCATTTAATAATAATTAAGAAGTTAGCATACACAAAACATTACACTTGGCAATCCTTGGAAGGCATTCTAGCCTCAGTCTTGGCCAGTCTAACCAGCATATCTCAAATCTACCTAAAACCCAGAAAATGCAAACTGTTACATAGGCTCTGATGCATTTATCACCTTACTAAACTTTCACTATGTCTCAGTAAGGTTGTTTAGAATTACACTTTGATATTTTGTAATGAAGAAGCCAAAATAAATTGAAATCAGAGATAGAAAGTGGCAAAAGTTGGAGTAAAACCAGGTATATCTAAGTCCAAAAGCAGGCATTCCACTACTCCAAGTCATTGGAGTTATGATAATAATTAATTTACCATCAAGAACAATGCAGTGAAATTTCTTCTTTGTTTAGTCCCAGCACATGGACTATCAAACAAGGTCAGATCTGAGTCTTCGTTTCTGGGTGGAAATCAACATCATAACTCTTAATTTCAATACCTCAGATACCTATTTAACCTTGCTTATTCCTCCTGCATTATGCCCAATCTGCTCAAACTCTTTCTAGTAGGTTGTGAAAGGCAGAATTTATAGTGATTAGATCCATTGTCTCTAGAGTTTATAATCAATCTCTGTCCAACACCCATTATCTACTACAGACTGAATGTGTGATTTGAGATAAAACACCATTTGTTGAAAATTGTTTCTCCCCTTGAATGGTTTTGGCATGCTTGTCAAAAATCAATTCAGCATAGATATGACAGTTTATTTATGAATCCCAAATTATTCCTTTCATCTCTATATCTATCCATATGCCAGTACCATGCCATTTTGATTACTGTAACTTTGTAGTAAGTTTTGAAATTAGAAAGCATGTGCCCTCCAATTTTGTTCTTCCTTATCAGGACTGGTTTGGCTATTGAACCCCTTGAAAGTCCATGTGAATTTTAAGATGGGTTTTTCATTTTTACAAAAATATTCAGTAGGGTTTTGCTAGAAAATGCATTGAATTTGTGTATCACTTTGGGTAGTATTGTCATCTCAATAATATTAAGTCTTCTAGTCCATAAACACAGATGTCTTTCCATTTATTTAGATCCTCTTTAATTTCTTTTGTCAATTTTTTTCAACATAAAATTATTGTACCTCCTTGATTAAATTTATATCTAATTATTTTATTCTTTCTGATGATATTGTAAATAGAATTGTTTTATTAATTTCCATTTCTCTGTAATCTGAGAAAATAGAACACACAAACAAAGTCAGAAAATAAAGTTGGGAATGAGCAGTGCATATTTTAACATTCCTTTTTCTGTACCTCAAACATATTTACTAAATCCTTATTATAAAATGACCACAAATTATGGTAAATATCTATCTTCAATGGGTTAATGATAATTTTTTCCAGTACTGTTATTATTTATTATAAAATACAGAAGGAAGTGTTCAAGAGTAGAAGAGCAGGTATTTAGAAGTTGTCAGTGAGTGGTAAATGGACTAGAACAATATAATTGAATTGCAGAGCAGCATTAAGGGGCCACCTGCTGTTCACGGCCCTGAATTTAAAGTTAGATGAGTCAGCAAAGTTATTATTTCTTCTCCACTATATTCAGCTCCCTGCATTTAGTTGCAATAGAGAATAAGATTTAACCAAGTTTGGCCTTCTGCCACAAAGGAACAAGGAATGGAAAGGCCAGGTGTATCAGGTAAGAAAAGCTTGGTTATGCTGCAGAAATAAAATAAATACTCAGAGCCTTAAAACAGTCAAAATTTTTCTTGCTTATGCTACATGTCTGCCATGGTCAGCAAAGTAGGGGTGGTGTGGAGTTACTAGTTTTAATCACCCAAGTTCTGGAGAGTCTGAATGTAATATTTAAATGCTCCAACTTCAAGTGACACATCACTTATTCTCATCACTCATTGACCAGAGCTAGGGGATGGACACCACCTCCCCAAAAAAAGAAACAAATGGACCAGGAAATTCAATCTTACCTTAACGGGTAATCAGAATACTTAGTAACAGTACTAATGCTTGGCCTACATTAAAAGTGGAAGGATCATCTGTGAACACAGTGATAAAAATATCGGTGGGAGTACAATTAGCATCAGAATGATTTTTAGTGAGTTAGATAAAATCTTCAAGAAACAAAAAGGAAAGATGACCAGGGAATCTACAAATAAGTGTAAAAGGACAGGGAAAAGGTAGTATAATCTGATGAGAAATGTTTTAAGTAGAGAGGAGGGAATTCAAGTACGTGGAATAATAATTGATGAAATGAAGAGCAAGGAAGTTAATCTTCTACCTTCAGACTGAGTTTTATGAGAGCTACAAGGCAAACTGTGATCTTTGGTGAAAGTCATATATTATTTGCAGCAAAAAGGCAAGAAAAGGATAAGAGAAGAATATTGAATTAGAGGAATTTTAGGTGACCATGAGTCATGTGATTTACAGGGCACACTTGAATTTCAAGAAGTTGGGGAAGATGACAGATCGAATCAAATTAAGTGATATACAGGTTCATATAGGGATGTATATGAAGGATGAGGGATTCTCTAAGATTTTGTGGCTTCTTAGGAAGGCTGCTATACAAAGACAAAGGGCACAATGAGATTTGTTGTCATGATCTCTAAGGCTGATTGTGGTGGTTGTAGAGAGCAAAAATTGAGAGACTGCTACCAGTAGTGAAGAGAATTCTAGGCTCCATTCAGTCCTCATCATTTTCACCATCAGAAGTGTTGAAGAAATCAAAGACGTGCAAGGAGTTGTAGGAAAATACTGACAAGTGTTTAACATATTTATACTATGGCAACAATAAATTCAGAGATACTAAAATCATAGAATGCATTCAGTGCTCCATGTGGGTTAGCCTCTCACTGTCAGTTTACAAAGATAACCGAACAAAATTGATTTTTATTTTCATTATAGATGGGGAAACTAGTAGAAGTCTTAATTAGCTTGACATTCACTTCTGTGAAATAAGTAATGGGAATGTACATAATTAGGTATTGGACTAGAGGAATTGCTGGAATTGAGTATATGATTCCATTGCTAAAGATTTGTTACAGTGATGAGGTTTTGCCTTTGTTTTCATCTAGTAGAATTGTTGAGTAGGTGATTATTTTAAAAAATAGATCTATTCAACTAAAGAATTAGAATGAAAAACTATTAAAGGAGATAGTGATGCAATTGTTTCTGACCTAGTAATAGTAACTTGAGGGAATAAAAATTTTAAATCACTTAATTTAACATGTAACTTTCTTTTAGTTTCCTGTAATTTAAAAGTATCTTTTCCCCTATCTTTGTGTTTAATGAACTCTCTACCAATTAGATCAACCTAAATGCTCTCTCCATATTTGAATTATTGCATTATTCAATAAATATATCTACTGTATATTTCATATGACCAATTAAAAACTCAACTCTAAAAATAAGAGTTTGAGTTAAGCAACATACAAGGGATATTGTGTGATAGGCTTGGAAAAGAGGTGGTATATTATTTCAAATTTAAAAGTTTAAAATAGTCCTTATAAATAATATAAAAGGGACATGAATTATTAAAATACAGGAATTAATCTCAAAGAAGCATTTCTAAAACTTCATAGTAAAAGAGCAATACATTTAACAGCAATCATCTTGGCTTTGTAGAGAACTGATGTTTTCAAGTTAAATTATATTTAATGTTAAAAAAATCAATAGTCCCCTTTCTTGAGGATTTGGGGATGTTTTTGTCCACTCTGCTTCTAATTGAGAGGGAGTTTAGATCCCATGGGCAGATGAATGGAACTATCTTGCTTGCAGGTGCATTGTGTTCCTTGGGATGGGCATTGTCCATCATCACCTCCTTGTTATATGTCCTAGGTAAGTCCAATGAACTGGAGAGTAAGCGTTGCAACTCTGCCTGAGGTTCAGGTCTCAATTGGCGCATGAAAGGACCAAAGATTTAAGCTTCTGGGGCACATATATAACAAGTATAGTGTTAACTATAGGTTTAAATTAAAAAGAGAGAAAAGCCATGTATAGGGAAACTATAAATGAGCTAACTTTGTTACACTAGGGATCATAAATTCCAGAGTAAGCCCTACTGACAGCATGCCAAATTCCGGAGCTTGTCTGCCCTGCTTATAGTGTCTGGATGTCTTTAGATCCCTCAGCCTTATTATTAATCTATCAATAGAAGAATTTTTATCATTGATAAAAAGGTGGTGGCCTCCAGAGGTCCTGAGGGGAGGGAAAAGGCAGAATAGGTGTAATAGGGGGGAATTTCCTGGACATTGGAATTACCCTGCATGACATTGCAGTAATGGATAGAGGCCATTATATATTTTGTTATAACCTAGAAAATTGTGTGGGATGGAGTGTAGGCTGTAATGTTAAACTATCATCCACAGTTAATAGCAATGCTTCAACATGTGTTCATCAGTTGTAACAGATGCACCATACTAATGAAGGATGTAGTCAATGTGGGCAAGTGGGGGAGGGGGAGGAAATGGGGCATATGGGAATCCCTTATATATTTACGTAATCTAAAGCTTCTTTAAAAATAAAATAATAAATAAATAATAAAATAAATTAATTAAGTTAATTTAAACAGTCAACAGTCAGTTAGGTTTTGCTTGGCAGTAAGAGAACCCTGGATACCCTCTCTTGTACTTCCAACCCCAACAAGAGGATGTCTAATGTTAACCCTCACACAAATTCAATGGACATCATCACTGAATTCCACCTGCCTCCTATCTTTAAAAAGCATTATCTTAGTTTGCCACAGGGTTGCCTATGCAAAGTGCCAGGAATTGGTTGAATTTTATTAGGAGACTATCTTACAGTTCTGAAGCTGTGAAATGTACAAATCAAAGCACCACCCACGATGCTTTCTCAACAATGTCAGCTACTAGTGTCCCTGGGGTCCTGCCACATGGCAATGAAAGATGGTGGCTGATTTCTGCCAAGGTCTCTGCCTTCTCCTCTGGGCTGACCATCTCCTGGAGCTCCCAGTGGGCAACAAGGCATAAGGCTCATCTTTTTCCAGGCCTCCTCTCGCAGTCTTGGCTGTTCCACTTTTGGAGTTCAGCTATGGTCTATCTCATCTCCTCAGCTCTGAGCTGCTCCATGAACCCAGCCTCTTGAGGGTTTCATGCTTCAACTTTGTCCACTAGCGATTCTTGAATCCTTTCTCTTGCATGCCTGGGTAAAAATGGTAGAGCTCTCTTTTCTGTGTTTTATTTCTCTCTGCATCTCCATTTATATAAGACTCAGCAAGAGAGCAGGGACCCAACCTGGGTCACACCTCACTTAAACAGTCCAATCAAAAGCAATCTAATCAAGTGATCTAAATTGAATTGAATTCAAAGTGTATCATACCCACAGGAATAGATTAAAGAACATAATCTTTTAGGAGTCAAACAATTACTTCAAATTGTCACAAGTATGTTTTTACCTGATTAGATAGTATATATAATATGGTAGGTCTTCAACACCTTCAAATAAGAAATATAAAACCTTGGGCCTCTATTTAGAAGTAGCTCAATTGAGGCATCTAAAATGAACAAGAAAAGAAAGTTTGAATCAAACATTGTATCGTTTATTATGGAAGTCAGTGATTAAAGTTTGTTATTAAGGTTGCTCTATGTGATGAAGGCATTTAAAAAGAAATAGATATCTTGATTTGAATTTGAAAGTTGAAACTTATATGTAAATATTTTATTTATTTTAACGGAGTTCCTTGAAAATTTTACTGAAGTGATATCTTGGATTAAATAATTTGTCAATTAACTAAAAATGCTCAGTTTTTGGTTAACAAGTTTGAATATTTTTCTCCTGGAATGAAAAATATAATGCTAAAGAACTTGAAACAACAGAGGAAAAGCTGCACTACAAAGTTTTGTTTTCTTTATGAGAGGGGAAAAGATTAGATCACACTGTGGGTAGATTCAAGTTGCACTAATTTTCCATGGCAGAACTTCCATGAGCTCAATAAAATCATGATTTCAAAAATTACTGAAATATTTGTTCATAATCAGCCCACAATTTCCAGTGACTCATTGATTTAGATAAGAAAAACCTGTTAGTTATGTGTAAATTATAGAGCATCTTACCTAAATGTATGCTTCAGATTTGAGTGAAGCTAATTGAATTAACAGAAAGTTTTGCCTTAAAAATCATGGCACATTCCTAAAATGTGAATTCCAGAACTCTCATGAATTCCAGAACTCTCTGTAATTTTTTCTAAACAACTCATCCAATTTTGAGCCACTTCATTCTGCTTAGCCATTAATCATATAAATATAATTCATAAATATATTACCAATTAAAAAGCCTCAGATTATTAAATGTCATTTTACTCTTGGAAGTACCTTTATTCTCACTGGTCTGATAAAATTCTATCAATAGTTAGCATACTTCAATGCCAAAAATATCCATGTTTTGAAGAGAAAAAGTGCTATACTTAGGACTGCATCCCAGTTTCCCATATGGTTGATTTCAATTTCTTTAACATGGAATTCTAGGTCCATCATGATCGTTTCTTTCTTCACTTTTCAAACTTATCTTTGCTATATCCCACACTATTTTCTAAATTCCAGAAATTCAAATTAATTGTAGTTCCCAGAATCCGCTATGATATTTAATATCTCTTTTGTGTTTTTTCCATGTTTTGGAAGGTCCAACTTGTTTTTGGCACTGTCAAAACATATCTTAGAAATGAATTCCTTAATAAACCTTCTTAATGTCCTCAGGTAACCTTAAGTTAGATATCTTCCATCGTATTTTTATTTTGCAATAAAAATCCTGTATTTAGCAAATCTTTCTATCATTTATATTTTATGCTATATGGATCCATTTCTAGATTATTAAGTTGTTGAGCTAACTATTCTATTCTTTATCCATGTATGATGACAATATAGCATATTTCCTGCATGTATTTATGTGTTTACTAATTGATTATTACTTGAATGAATGACTTCTCAGGAATAATAACAAATTATGTTTGACTAATCAACATGTATATGGAACTGAAACATAGAATGAAAAAGTTTTGCCCCATCTCTCATGCTCTGGAGTTTCAAGAGTTCTAGAAGATTCACAGGGACATTAGTGCTGCTTAGAGATTCTTTTGTGACTCATAGTCTTTCAAGTAGACTTTTTACCAATTAAAAGTTTGTTTTACCATTCCAAACTAAATGTTTTCAATAATAGAAATGCAAAATTGTTGACAACGAAGACAAACATTTTATGGTATAGAGCATATTTAATGTTCTCTGTCTCTGAATTCTCCAAAATATTTTCCTGGTTATTTAATAAATATTGTTTGCATTGTCTCAAGAAAAAAAAAGACTACTGAAGTTTATTTATTTTTTTCCTTATAAAAGGTTTTGAAAAGCAGGAATTAGCTTCTGTTTCAGCTTGCTTTCTAAGATGCTTCTAAGAATAAAGTATTTCTAGTATTTTAGAAATTAAAATATTTGAGAACATCAGGGCCCTCCACATATAAGCAGAAATCCTACAGGGGATGGAATTCATCCACAAACAGGGATTATCTGGAACTGATATGGTCTGACTCTATCAATAAATAAGTGTTGTATCTTCAGACAAGTGCTAAAAACTGTGTAAGATAGAAAGTTAGCATCAAAGGAGTCATAATCTATATGGAGAACCAACATCTACTAATAAAAATTAATAGTATAAAAGAGTGTAAAATTAAAAGTTGTTTAAGAGTTCAGAAGAAAGAAACAGCATTGCAAGAAAGAGTAAAAGAATGGATTATTTTCTAAATTTTTTGTTCCCCCTCATAATAGGATTATACATGAACATCCATTATCATATGATTTACTCAGGCTCTCTGTGTGTAGAGAACATTCTCTTTATTCACTTTGAGCTTAGGTGTGCAGTATGTTGACCAAAAGAATGCAAGTGAATGTAATGTTAACTATGTCAGGACAGAAATTTTAAATATAATTGCAAAGTCTGACTTAGCCTCTCTTTTATTCCTGTACTCTGCCAAGAGAGAATAGGATATCCCAGTTAGGAGCTGATTCATTCAGTTCCAGAATGAGAATGCATGTGGAGGGAGGCTGAGCAGTGCCACTGCCAACTTTCATTTTTCGTGGAATAAATGCTGTTTTTAATTTCTGATATTTCAAGACCATTATTATTGCAGAAAAGAGGATAGAAATTCTGATCCTACAAAATTTCTGATCCTATAGAAGAGTGTTACCATAGCAAAAATAACAGAGAGCATGAAAACCATTAAAGAAATTTGGAAGAATGACAATCCATGTTATTCAATTCAGAATACATGGTAAAACTATTGTGTCATAAACTCAGATAATGTACCTAATGAGTGTGTGTCCCTAGCAGGAGTCAATTGTTATCAGCTGTATTTGGAGAGATACCACAGAAAAGAAATGAGTTCTTAAAAAGTTAGGCTGTTGCCCAACAGAGAGGAAAGAGACAAGAAGAGAATACACAAAATTCAGTATTTGAAGATTTAAAAGATGTTCTCCTCTTCAATCAGCAAAACATAAAATTGAGAAATGGCATGTGCCTTGAAAGCTATTTAACATAAAACCCTGGAACAAATACCACATCAAGGTGGTGAGGGTGCATATCAAAGATTTGACTACTAAGTTCTTTGCTAAAATCTCATATTGTCTCATTGGATTATGATCAGAGAAAAGAGACCAAATGTGTGGTTTCAAAGAAGTTTGGTAAGATTAAAATATTTTTCATGTCTAGAAAAGACATGAGTTCCAAAAAGAATTAAAGGTGTGACTATTTGTACAAGAAGCTTACTGAAATCAAATAGTTAAAAGTCAAGAAGTTTATGAAAGTTATATTTTTTCCAAAAGTGCCACCAACCTGGATAAAATAAACTATTTAAAGGCAAAAAAAAAGAAGTCATTAGTCTCTTAATTTCCTAATAGCAGGAAACAGGCAGAGAAAGTTCCTCAAATGCCAAGATAGATAAACATATTCTTCTATGTGCTCTTCTGATGTGACCAAGGATGGAGACAGAAAAAGAAGAGCCTTCAGAAGGTAGAGTGAAGGTTAAGAATGAAGGATTGGAGAGTTACTACTAGGCAGTGGAACTAGGCTCTAATTAGGGAATATTCTCAACCTTCCAGGGTGTTGCACATTTGATATTGTCACAGATATACTAACTGCCATGGATAGAGTGTCCTCCTCTATCTGAATGTGCATTTTTTGTTGTTGTTGTTACCATTATCTCTGTTTCATCATGAAATATTGGATATGAATGAGTAATATACATATATTACCAATTCATATGTTTCCAGATTTTAAAAAAAAATAAACTATATCTGGACCTGATTTAAATAATGAGATATTGGACTTTGCCTCTTAAGTCTTGATTCAGAGAGCCTTAGCCTTTTAAGCATTCTTCCTAACAGAATGTGATAATTAGTTTCACATGTCAGCTTGGCCAGGTAATGGTGCCCAGTTTTTTGGTCAAGTAAGTACTGGCCTAATTGTACTGTGAGGACATTTTGTGGACTTACATCATGAACGAGATGATTATATCTACGGTTAATTACATCTACAATCAGCTGAGGAGATTGTCTTCAGCAATGAGAGATGTCACATCCAATCAGTTGAAGGCCTTATTGGGAGAAGTGATTTCAGCAGTCAGAGAGAGAATTCCCATCTCTACTTCAGATAGTCAGCTCCTCTTGGGGAATTCATGGAGGATCTTCATCAGACTGCTGACTTGCAGCCTGCCCTATGGAATTTGAACACATGTATCCGCTGGCTATGTGAGACAATTTTATAAAGTCTGATACTATTTTCAGATATCTTTGTTAATTGTGTTTTTCTAGAAGAACCTGTTGAGTACAGTTTATCTTTCATGCAAGATGAAAGCCCATTATATGTTATCAAGAGCATAGATGCGGTAATTTGTGTCATTGTTTGGATATAGGCTCTCTTCCTTCTAAGATATTTGCCATGTATCCAAGAAAGTGAAGTGGACTTTCCTATTCCAGTGTTAGTCTTGGATAAGTAATTGGTTTTAGCCAATGGAATTTGAATAGTCATGACAATATGTCAGTTCCAACAGAATCTTTGAGTTTACCTCATGTAACTCATTTTTGACTCTTGCCATTAGATCAATATATCCCAGGTAAAAGTCAAATCTTTAGACCATGTTCTGGAACTTAAAGATACCAGGAGCCATGGGAAGCGAATGTGGCTCAAGCAGTTGGGCTTCCATCTACCATATAGGAGGTCCAGAGTTCAATACCCAGGGCCTCCTAATAAGGGAAGCTGGCCTCCTAATGTGGCAAGCTGGCCCATGTGAGTGTTGGCCTGTGTGGAGTGCTGCACTGTGCAGGAGTTCCAGCCCACACAGAGAGCTGGTGCAGCAAGATGATGCAACAAAAAGAGACACAAAGGAGAGAGAATAAGAGATGCAGCAGGTCATGGAACGGGGGTAGTGCACAAGAATGATCACCTCTCTCCCACTCCGGAAGTTCCCAGGATTGATTCCCAGAGCTGCCTAATGTGAATACGAGCATACACAGAAGAACACACTGCGAATGGAAAGAGAGAGCAGACAATGGAGGGAGGGGGAGATATAAATAAATAAAATCTTAAAAAAAAATACATGGAACCACTTTGTGTCCAGTCAAGACCAACTTCATCCAGCAGAATTTAATTAACCCAGAGGTGATCTTCAGCCAATCCAAACTCTTCTTTAAATGCAGGACTTGGCCATATTGTGAAGTTTTATTATCTGATAAATATATGTGAAGCAAAAGTGAGAACAATTGCAAAGACGAGGTAGTGGGAATAAATTTAGTTTGTTGGAGAAGGAGTAAAGAGAAAATTCTTATGGTAACATAAACTGTTTGGTGGAGAAAAATGAGGAATTATTCTTCTTATAAGGAAGTTATAAGATTTGTCCTGTTGGGAGCTTTATGAATGACCTAGAAATAGAACATAACATGTCTATATTATGGCCGTGTGTTTCTAGCTTCTGTAGTCTTACAGTTTACTCTCAGTGTACTACTAATTGTCACAGATATAGTCTAGAGCAGCAGTGTCTTACCAGGGTTTTTATTTCTGCATTATGATTTCTTGGAACATATTTAAATTTTTGGTTAAATCTTTTAGGTTTTTATTAACTCTGAGCTTATATTCTTAGGAGCTGGTCTCAATATTTACCCAAACGTAGAAAAAGAATAGATGGAAGGAAGTATCATTACAGTTCTCATCACAGTTCACCTAGATTTCTACTGCTAAATACAAATATGTTAATTTTTAGAATAGTAGAACTAGTAATAGCTTACTCAGTAAGAAAATAGCACTATCAGCTATAAAGAAATAATATTTTGAACTATGTGACCTAATGCCCTGTGATCTGGAGAGTAGAGCTACCAGTGACATTTCTTTCAATCTAAATGCCATCAGCACCAAGGATTTGGGGACAAGAGTTTATTTCAAAATGACATTTTCTGAGAAATGATGCATTTCAGTGTAGTTTTTCTTTTTTATCTCTGACAGATATGTAATCTGCAATAGATAATTGTACGTTTGTTTCTCATTTAATTTTTAACCTATTAATTCCTTAAGTCTTTAGGCAATTGAACTCATCTTTTAAAAATGTAATTGTATCTATGACTATAAAGAGGAATTTTAATATTTGCAGATATTTATGAAAATAATGGACAATGTGTCTAAAATCAGGGATTTAATTAATCAATTAAGTTATTTCATTTTTAGTCCCGACAGGCACCAGTTCCTTCTATCAAGGTGTTACTATATAAAAAAATGAATACTTCGTATTTTCTTTCACTGAGAAACTATAAATTAGAGATTGATCTGATCAAGTCACATTTCAAAACCAATACTACTAATTTAAAATTAAGTGCCATTTAAAGATTTTACATAGTTGTATACTAAAGGTAAATTTAAGGGCAATTATCTAGACTGAATTGAAAATTAAAAATATAACTACATTGTTTTAATTGACTTGGTAATGTTGTTTATGAATTTTATCCTACAATAGCAAAATAGACAAAGTGAAAGATTTTCAGAAGACTTTTCCAAATTAATACATACTCCTGGCTCAAAACAGATTTATTTCCAGAGGGCTAGATATATGACTAAGAGAATGCCTCCTTCCACTTTCTTGATAACTGTTCAGTCTCCTTCTCCTTCACCCTTCTTTTGTACCCTGGGAGGATGTACATGGAACTCCAAGTATTATTACTACCATTTAGTGTCTGGGTGCCTATAAATCACTCAACTGTAATCTTATTAAAAGAAACATCAGATACTTTGTACTTACCAAGCACTACTCAAATGCTTTAAAGCATTTCCTTGCTTATAACTTTAAAATTCCTGAACAGATTTGTATCACTCTCCAAATGTATTTCATACATCTGATTGTTTACATCCAGTACCATTAGTCTTCTTCCAATTTCTCTAAACTCTAAACTTTCAAGCAGCTCGAAGCCTCCAGGTGCTGAAACACTATTCCCCAATCCCTCTTTATCTACCTAATGTTGCCTGGATCTTCACCTTCCAGGTCCTAATTTACTTTTGATATGACTCTTTCTCTGATATCTAAGACTAGATAAGATATCCTTGTTATACATTTTCTCAGAAGAGTGCATCTTTCTTTCTAATGTTTATATTCTAACCTTAATTAACTTGTATGCTTATCTTTAAAACTGTAATATAAGATAGGATGTTGTGGTTGCCAATTCCTTTTTATTTATTTAAATTTCAGAAATTTTCATCTGATTACGTTACCGAAATTGGAAACAAGGTACCTTTGGCTGAGATGAAATGTATGCTAAATTTGAGATTTGCAAAACCAAACGTGACTTAAGAGAATGTCTAGCATGTATGCTAGAAACAGGTGATTAACTCTCCCAAGAATTTTTAGCACTGTGTAAATGTCTTACTTCATTCAAGTATGATGTTTTCACTGAATACAAACTCTATTAGCCCACTTTAATTGCCTATCTTGTCAGATATTTGATAATTGCAATGTATAGGTCAAATAAACTCCCTAATATATTTTTCAGCAATTTCAGCAGGCTTCCTGCAAGTTAAATGAAAGCATCAAATAAGAAATCTCATCTTTTTTTCTAATTAGAAAAGAACTTTTATTACCATTTTGAGTATTGCTTTTTCATCTGTGATCTTGAAGTTGCTGCTGCTAGAGGAAAAAAGGTCATGGCTAACTTGGTATTGGTATCTTGCTTTCCTCTAGTCACAGCAGGAGGCATTGCTCTCCGGAATGCTTAAATAAAGGAAGAAATCTGTGGCTTTTATGAGGATTGAGAAATTGTACAATGCCTGTGTAGGGGGTTAATTAAGAATGAAAAGGACTTAAATCCCTCCAAACACAGAGCTCTTTGGGGAGGTCATTTTCAGAGGGCATGCAAATTTATGTATCTCAACAGTGCTTTTGAAAAAAATCATATTCACTTAGAATATGGAGAACCAGCCAAGAGACAGGAGGATCAGAACTAGAAGAGATTCATTGGTGAATAAGAAGTAATTTTTAAAACGTATTAGGAAGTCTAAGTAATTTATGTCTGTTAAAATAGTACTGATGTGGGCTATGGGTGGCAGGCTCTTTGTCTCTTCAGAGATAATCTAAACTATCTGTGACTTGTGGGTGTGGGATGATGAAAGGCTGCAGTCCTGCCCTTAGGGAGCAGGAAACAGTTTAACAATGCAAGGTCTACAAACTTTAAGTATTCAGGGGAAATGCAAACCAAATATGCTAAAGGCTTATCTAGAATGTCTGGAGTCCATGCTAAAAGCTTACCTAAGATGTGGAAGATATATATGCTAATTGAAGCCTATTGAGAACTGAAACAAAGTGACCATTTGGCCTTTCCTCGTGGTATAAAAGACATTTGAAAAATCTTGTTTAGGGCTCGGGATTCAAACTGAAAGCTCCCGAGTCCAGCCGGCCGTCAATAAACCATTTTTCCTTCTCAAAATCATTCCTGAGTCCTGGCCTCTCTATACACAAATAATTGAGCCTCTCTCAAATTCTACAACAGTACTACTTGCATGTGTTATACTGCAGATATCATAAACTAATATTAATCTATGGCAGATAATTAGTAATGGATTGATGTTATTATTACACTTATATATGTGGTTAAGTTGTGCTCAGTGTGATGAATGAGAATTAATAAATTGTCTGTTAGGGAGAGTCAGTTAAGTATTCACATTACAACATATCAACAAGACACTAGAGTATAAAAGAAAATTCTTGTATTCATTAGTAAATGAGTATAGGGTATTAGGCTAAACACAAAAGGAAAAAACATATTGACATTAGAAATATCTTCTACCTTCTAGTAGTTTATAACCTAGTAGAAGATATGTGACAGTTTTAATTATTAATACAACAGAGTAAGTCTTTTCTGCCAGCAGCCTGAAAATGCCACCAAAATAACTTATGGATAAAGCAAAACCAAATGTACTCTTAGTGCAATAGGAGTAGCCATTATCTAGTCAGAGTTTTAGTCATCTAAAAAGGAAGACATCGTTTGTAGTATATTCCAAAGGTTTGGGGGCTCTCATTAAAGGTGAGTCTTCCAATGCAATTGGCATGGTTGGGATTGGGAAAAATGATGTAATAGTTTAAGATTGAGGGGCATAGGGAAGGGAGTGTTTGAAGTACATCTTGAAGAATCCAGATTTGTTTGTTCACCTGAGCATATATTGTTCTGAGAAGGGTCTATTTGCCCTCATATGGGCAAGTACACTAATCATATTAGATAAATAGGTTTTCAGAAAGTTCCTAAAATTAACAATAAAATTATTACAGTTTCATCTCTCAGAGTAAAGTCCTGCAATATTAAATTCATGTTAATGGCAGGCAACTGAATGGTAAAATCAAGTTAATATAGACAGTTAGCTATGTAGCTCTAAATGGTTTCAGTTCTCATGATACAAATTGTTATTTATTATTATAAACTAAATATTATTGGCATTCAGGGTGAAGAGCTATCCTTCCTCAGTTATGATGAGAGAAAAATGTTTATAATTTCATTGGAAGTCATGACAGTTATTGAAAACCAGAAAGAATTTCAATAGGAAGAGATGGTATGAAGGATATTCAAATTATAATTGATTATTTAAATATTACATGAAATTATAATCTGAGGAGAAGAGGTGAATTTGAATGTATAGCTCCATCCATAAGCATCCAGTGATGGGGCTGGAAAATGGATAGGAGAGACATTCTGAAGAACTGTAAATGTTGACCTAAGAATTTTGGTCTTTGTTTGGTAAGCATCAGGGAAAATATATAAATCAACAATTTATTTAATAAAAACAATGTGAATTTACTAGTATCAGTGAGTATGTTTGCTAAAATATTCTTTGGCACAGGATATATTAAAGTGGCTTTAATTCTCCAATATTGAACTATTTCCAGAGTATGTTCCTCAAGAGTTAAATAATTCAGTTTCTAAATAATGACAGTGCTCTGAATAAGTCTCGTACTATTTTCTTGTTCCCAAGGTCCAGCAATATATACTGATATGATCAAGTCCAAGCCAGTAATTAAGAAGGTGGCTCTTTCTCTGCTCTTCCTTTTTTTACTAGGAAGGCAAACCTTCACAAAATCCTCCCAGAAGACCTCACTTTAGGTTTTAGGGTGGACAATATTGGACTGCAGGGGATACAAAAATGAGTACAAAAAAATGGAAAAAGAAATTTCTTTTATAAGCTATCAAATTATTTTTTACAACACTTCAATAATGTAAAAATTGCTATTTTTTCCTTGAGAACTGACAAATTGAATTGACAACTCTGATAGAACAGTCAAGCTAAAATACAAACAAATGATAACAGAGGAGTTGTGACAATAAGTTAATTAACCAGAAAACAAACTAAGGCATACCTTAATCTCACATCCATCATATTATGGCATAAATTCCAGAGAGTTTAATATAATTGATTGAAAAATTAAAGCAATAAAATTTGATATAAGTGAATATCTTTTTTGATACAGAGGTCAAATTATGTCTTAGTATATAAGTGAAATCACAAAGGAAAAGGAAGATCACAAAGGAAAATACATGAAGTATTGAATATGTGACTGAAATAAAACAGAAAAACTTGTACGTGGAAACTGATCTGAAAATATTTTAATTATTTGTACAAATGATTAAAAAAAAACCATGACCCCCTCTTCAAATTACGCAGAGAGCATGAAGAAAAAGCATACAAAGAAAAAATTGTGAATAGAAATGTACTAATAATCAAGAATTGAAAAATGAACATTTTCAATCATATTGTCAAAGAATAAAAATAAATATATAAGATATGTTAAGGATGTTAGGAAATTGATCCTTCATGTCTTGCTTGATGAAGCAAAAATAAATAACACCTCATTTATAGAAAATGATTTGGTAATTTATATATATATAACAATGTTAAAATATGCTCTTGACTTATAATTACAGATCACAGATACTGAGTCACATGTGGCTGAAACACAGTTCACCATGTTTTAAATTTATTAACCCATATACTCTTTACCACAGGTCAATGGAGGTAGTTTTGTTATTATTCCTTTTAACAGATGAGAAAACTGAGGCACTGAGAGGTTAGATAAATAAAGTCATTTATGTGCCAAAGTGTTGAAGCTAGATTTCAAACCAAAGTGTCTGGCTCAGGTGTTCACATGTTTAAATATCAAGTTACAGTGCCTTCCTACTTTTAATAATCTTTATTTATAGAAAGAACCTGATTAATTATAAAGATGCAAATACTAGATATTTTCATGTTTTTATTTTTTATTATTTATTATTATTCTTAATATATTTTTTATTTTTTAAAGTTATTTAAATTATGTAAGTATTACACAAAAATTATAGGGGATTCCCATATGCCCTGCTCTCCACATCACCCACATCTACCCACATTAATAATATCCTTCATCAGTGTGGCACATTCATTATAATCAATGAACACAGTTTGGAGCATTGCCACTAAACATGGATTATAGTTTACATTATAGTTTACATTCTCTCAAAAACAATTCTGTAGGTTATGACAAGATATATAATGGCTCACATCTGTCATTGCAGGCCATTCAGGACAATTCTCAAGTCCCCAGATTGCTCTTGTATTGTACCTGTTTTCCCTCTTCTCCCTGACCTCAGAACTTCCAGGGGCCACTGCCTCCACATCAGTGATATAATTTCTTCCATTGCTAGAATCACAATAAGTCTATAGTAGAATACCAATTAGCCCACTCTAGTCCATATTTCATTCACCAATACTGAGATTCTGGGATGGTGATGCCCACTCCATCTCTATTTGAGAAGGTCTTCAGTACCATATGGCTGATGAATGGGACTCTCTTGCTTGCAGTTGTAGATTCTCTTGGTTTCTTGGTGTTGTCCATCAACAACTCCTTTGTAGTTGTCCTGGGTTAGTCCGATGGTTTGGAGGGTAGGTGTTACAACTCTTTTAAAGGTTAGGGCCCAGCTGGCACATGGACCATCCAAAGATTCAAGTCCCTAGACATACACCAACTATAGTTCAAATAGAAGGAATAAAAGAGCCATGTTTAGGGAAACCACAACTGACCCCAACTCTATCACACTGGGGAGCACAAACTCCAAAGTAGGGGCCACTGGCAAGGTACCAAACTCATGAGCTATTTGTCCTGACCACAGTAACTGGGTGTCTCTAGAGCCATCACGAGCCTCATTAGTTGGGGCATTTGTCTTTATCTTTTCCCCCTTTTGGTCAAGGTCTTTTTCTAGTTGCATTGCTAGTTAATGCTTGGTAGTAATCCATTGGTGCAAGGGAGGCTCATCCCCTGGAGTCATGTCCCAGGCTGCGGGGAAGGTAGTGCATTTATATACTGAGTTTGGCATAAGCAGTTTTTAAAGTGACTAAGGCTTTGATACAAAATAAGAGTCCAAACACAAGAGAATTTTACATTCATCAAAATTGAAAGGGATAATATCTTGATTCTGGCCAGCTATTAATTCCATTCATATTCTCCACTTTATAGATTAAGGTAAGTGGCAAAATCAGTGTTTAAAAAGTGTGTAAGTTTTTGGCTTTAAAGAAGTTGTAACAAAGGTGGTTACTTTTTTTAGTATTTGTTACATATGCGTAGTAATGATAAAAGTCACAGTAATGGTTTTATTTTTTAGTATATTACTGTAGGTAGCTTAGTCCTTACCACAAGTGAGCCATTATTTAAATGTGCATTTTTTTAATGAGTGGCTTTACAGATACATCATAATATATTGTACTACCACATTTTTTTAAAAAATAGGGGATGATGTAAGAGAGGGAGGAGGTGCATGAGAATCCTTGTATGTAAATTTTCTGTTATCTAAAACTTTAAAAATAAAATTATATGAAAAAAATGTCAAACAGTTTGGTAAAATCTTGGCAATACCTGGGGTATCTTGAATCTTTGAAAAAAAGAAGTGGAATGTAGGGAGAATGGAGTGGTCAAATTTTGCAAATGCATGCTAGATATCCTCAACCTTCCTCCTTCTCTCCCTTTACCAGCCAAAGGATTCCGTTGCATAGTTCTATTTCTGCATTGTTCCTGTCAGAAAGGATATTCTGACATAGACTGAACCTGTTTGTTGCCTAACCTCTGTGTTATCCTCCCTTCCACTAGGGCAAATATGTAAATAAGTAAAACTTTAAAAGTTAAATATAGATAGACAGATGATAGATTGAGATACACAAACACATATATATTTTTTGCTATGCCCTTTGTTCAATTCCAGTATAGACTGATTTTTTGCATTTGTTCCTCAGTCCAAAGATTAGGAAAAAACTCTATCCTCTTCAATTAATGTTTAATCTTTTAAAAATCTCAATTTATGTTAAAAAGTTGAACTGATATACTAGAGAAGATGTAACATTTCTGTTTCCATTGATATCTTCTGAGATATAATATTCTGAGTCATCTAAGAAAAAACCTGCAAAAATATCATGGCCAGATGGGAACACTGTATTTTGGGGAAGATGAAGTTTATTCATCATCAAGAATTGTTTACTCACAGAGAGTCTGAAAATATTATTAAGAAACTATAGAAGAAGGAGGAAGGAAGGAAGGAAGAAAGAAAGGAAGGAAGGAAAGAAGTAAGGAAGGAGGGAGGAGGGAAGGGAGGGAGAGTGTGGGAGTGTGGGGGGGAGGGAGGGAGGACAAACTAAGAGAAGAAATCTCAGGTACTTCAAAAAGTTGCCTCAATCAGGAAAAAAATTTCTGTATGAATATCTTAAGTGGAAAAAGTTTAAAAATATGCATAGAGAAAGAAAAAGGAAATTTATGGATTATTTTTAACACAATGTTTTTAAAAGAGTATTTATGCAAAGTGGATGTAGCTCAGTGGTTAGGTGCCTGCTTTGTATATACAGTGATTAGTCAGCCACCAAAGTGGTGCTGATGCAAAATATCAGAAATGTGTTGGCTTTTATAAAGAGTATTTATTTAGTATAAAAACTTACAGTTACAAGGCCCTAAAGAGTTCAACTCAAAGCTGCTTTCTCAACAAAGGCAGTTGCTATGTGTTGAAGCAAGATGGTTGCCATTCTCAAAGAGGTTCAGCCTTCCTCTCTCTCAGCTACAGGCTGGTATAGGGCTTGTTTCTTTCCAGGCCTCAGCGACTCAGCTGCTTTGTTCTTTTGGGCTAAAAGCTATCAGGCAAATGGCTCATCTCTTTCGCCTGGGCTTTAGCTGCTTGGCCTTTCTCCTTTCTGTCACATGGAAGAACCGAAATGACCAATTTCTCACTTCTTCCATGTGTCTTCTTTAGTGAGTGTCCATTTATATCAGCCCACAGAGGGAGTAGAGACTCAACCCCGAGTCATGCCCTACTGACATGGTCAACTCAAAGGTCCAAACTGATTTGTTAAGTAAAGGTAAAACCTTTGAAATTAACACAAAGGAGTCTGCACCCAGAGGAACAGGATAGTTTACAAACATAAACTTTCTCTTTCTAGGGGGAATTCACAAAAATAATCTCAAACTGTCACAGGAGGTCCTGGGTTCATTCTCTGGTACCTCCTTAAAAAAAAAAAAATTAATGGTATAAAAAATATTCATAGTATTTAAGCTTTAAAAACATCAGAAATTTTGTGTAGGTAATATTACTAAAATTTAATGCAAATAAGCATTTTTAACACTGTGCATTTAGAAATATTTTTCACTAAAAGCCTAATGTAAGAAATAAATTTATTAACTGACTTACAGGATAACAGAAATGTACATATACACAAATGAATGAATGAATGAATGAATAACTTTTAAATATATCTGCTTTAAGAACTTGGCTGAATGGTTAGTGGTAACAGTCTGATAATATTATCTCATAAACTGTAATGTTCCACCATGATATGGTGTTTGATAGAGGGGTGTTGTATGGGAATTCTGCACATGTGCATGATTATCTTGTAAGTTTACAACTTCTGTAAACTATATTAAAAAAAAAAAACAAGAAAATGGTGGGTTGGGGGAAAAATACACCAAATGTAAGATACTTTGGTTAGTAGTGATATTTTGAGGATGCTCTTTCATCATTAGTTGAAATAACTTCAAAACAATGCAAGGTATTGGGGGTTGGGTGAGTTGTGGGAGCATTGTGTGATGTTTTGTATGTTTGTTTTTTAAGTTCACAACAACTACTATACACTTATTGTTTGTGTATGTTTATGAATGTTTATGTTTGCATGAAATACTTCAATAAAGTTTTTAAAATGAAAAAAATAAGTAAAATCTCAGCTGACATAATAATTAAAACCATAGGTAATTCTCATTATTTTTAATGAAAATACTGTCATTTGGATTTCTGACATTTCTTCCTGCTTTTCTCTAATATGGCTTCTGGGATATAAGTGAGTGCCTATACAACTTTAAACGCTGGCAATGAACTTTGATTCCTGGGTTTTGTAACTAGTGGAATGCTGGTAAATATTTACAAACATATTCTCTTGATACAGGGGTCAAGTGTTCCACCCATTCAGGCTGATTTCCTCATGATTCAGCCTCCAATGGAATAGATTTAAAGGAGAAATTAAAGTGCTTTTTAATTATGGCAATTATATGCATAATACTGGAAGAAAACATCTAAATAACAAGAATAATTATTTTTCTTTTATGTTAAGTATCTTTGTAAAATCACACAAGAATTATATAAAAATAAGAAAATTAAATTATTAAAATACGTGAATTTGATAAGACCATGGGGAACAATAAAAAAAATTCTATAAAGTATGCAATATTATTTTCATAAGGATTAAGTGGAAACTTAGATAATAGGCTAATTAGCAAAAAAAGAAAAGAAGACATGATGACAGCAAAAAGTAAATAGACTCATGCACCCGTGCTTGCCTATGAGTTTTAGCTTCAGACCATGGGGGGATAGCTATGTAATAGGGATGATGTGCCAGATGTTCCTACTTCCCAGAGCCTAAACTAATAACTGCTCTTGCTTTGGTCTATGAGAAATAAAGCATTTTTCCAAGAGCATTAGAATCTGTGTTACTTAAACTATAAGTTCTTTTTTAATTCTTTTCCTTATTCCTATCATTTAGAGTCAGAAGAGATTAGAAATAAATACCCTATTTGAATGTTTGCATTTAAATGTTCATTTATACAATGGCCTTATATAGTTCTCTGTTTTATGGAACTTGCTATTCAGATTTGAACTGGTCTCAAAAGGATATCAAAGTGAAATAAAGATGTGGCAGATAATCTGCTCAATAGACTTGAGCAATTTAATTTTATCTTGAGGGAATTCTTAAGTCTAGGTGTATTTCTTTGTGATTTAGTTGAGGAGTGGTATTACATTTTATACACATGGAGCATATTTTAGAATAATAGTCTTCTTTAAAGTTGTAAATAATACGTGAGTACTGTGTGCATTATGGCTATATGAACATATAAACATGAATAAGGAAAGTAAATTGCCCGTGCCTAAATTATTCTTTAAAAGAATGTCATTAGAAAAATCAGAACATGTCATTTGTAATTATCTTTTAAGAAATATCATTATGTTTAGAAAAATAAGTACATCATGGAGAAATGGCCATAAGCATCACAGAATGAAAGATTTAAACTAAAAAAATATATACTTTTAGATTAGTTTTTAGCTGAATAATGTCTTAACTTTTTTAATGGAAGTTTTATACAAATACTCGTAATCTCTTTGTTTCTAATATTCTTGTTTGTTTTCTAATATTTTTGTTTGTATTCTAACATTCTTGTTTTTTTTCTATTATTATTGCAACATTTTCAGTGAATACTAAACAGCCTTTTATTATAATACGATGTCATCCAAGATTTTCATAACTAGAGAGAAATCAAAGCCTGGCTTCAAAATTTCAAATTCCACTCTGACTTTCTAGTTATGGGCTAATTCAGCTGATGACTTTCAGTGGAAACCAATGTTCATCTACCATTCTGAAGATCTTAGGGTCCTAAGAATTATACTAAATCTACTTTGCCTGTGTTTTACAAATGAAACAACAAAGCCCAGATGATAGCACATCTATTTACAACATGGTTTACTAGATATTTTAAGCCCAATATTGAGACTTATTGCTCAGGAAAAAGATTAATTTCAAAGTATTACTGTTCATTGACAATGCACCTGGTCACACAAGAATTCTCATGGAGATGTATCATAAGATTAATGTTATTTTCATGCCTACTATCACAACATTCATTTTGTAGCCTATCGATCATGGAGTCATTTTAACTTTCAAGTCTTATTATTTAAGAGATATATCTAATACAGCTAAAACTGCCATAGACAGTGATTCCTTTAATGGGTCTGTATAAAATATATTCAAAACCTTCTGGAGAGGATACACCAACTAGATGCCATTAAGAACATTTGTGGTACATGGGAGGAGTTCCAAATATCAATATTAATAAGAATTTGGAAGGTGTTTCCAACCTCCACTGGCGACTTTGAGGGGTCCAAGACTTCAGTGTCAGTGAAAAAGTAACTGCAGATGTGGTAGAAATAGCAAGAGAGCTAGAAGGAGAAGTGGAGCCTGAAAATGTAACTGAATTGCTGCAATTTCATGATAAATGTTAATGGATAAGGAATTGCTTCTTATGGATGAACAAAGAAAGTGGTTTCTGAGAAGAAATCTACTGCTGGTGAAGATGCTGTGGACGTTGTTGAAATGACAACAAAGGTTTTAGAAATTACCTAAATATAGTTGATAAGGCAGTGGCAGGGTTTGAAAGAATTGACTTCATTTTGCAAGTTCTACTATGGTAAAATCCTATCAAAAAGCATTACATGCTACAGAGCAATATTTCATTAAAGGAAGAGTCCATTGATTGTCAAACTTCATGGTTGTTTTATTTCAGCCATCCCAGCCTTCAGTAACTACCACCCTATCAGCCAGCAGCATGGCTGATGTAACCAAAAGATTACAACTCAGTGACATCTGAGATTAGCATTTTTTAGCAATAAAGCTTTTTTTGCCTTATTAGAGCATTTTTAATTAAGATATGTACATTATTTTTTGTATATAATGTTATTGCACATCTAATAGACTACAATATAGTATAAATATAACTTACATATCCTGGAAAACCAAAAAATTCATGTGACTCACTTTATTGTGATCTATACTTTATTGTAGTGGTCTAGAACCTAAACCACAATACTCTGAAGTTTGCTTGTACTCATACCTGAAAGAAATATTTCTAGGGAGCCCTTTATGATGTACCAGTATATGCCTTTAAGGTCATCATCTCAAAATACTGATTTCTAAGTACCATTTTAGATCATTTTCCTCAATGAAAGAGAGTTTTCCAAGAGGCCAAATCAATTATAGTACTCTAAATTCTCTGGTTTTATTAAAGACTAAATTTAAGAATACCTCGAGAAGTACTTATCTGATCAAGGCCATTCAGCTATTTCAGGACTCCAACCCAGATCTCTGGAATCATAAGTAATGAAATCTCCACTATTTATTTTATATGTAATTGGTAATTTCCTGGAAAACAGTGCTGAGTTGAGTTTTGCATACCAACAAACACATGCTCTTAATCTGAATCCATGTTCCTGTGAATATGAACCCATTGTTATATTAATTTAGGTGTTATTTTAGTAGAGGTGACCAACGGAATCAGAGTAGGTATTAATCCATATAAAGAAAATCCAGAAGTTGCAGAAGCCAGAAAGGGGTGGACATTGCCATGGGATGGGAAACAAAGATATAAGTCAAGGAATTTCAAGGATGTTAGTCTTTAGGGAGAAAGCAAGTCTTGTTGATACCTTGGATTTGAACTTCTAGCCTTAATATCATAAGCCAGTAAATAACCCATTGTTTAGGCCAATGCATTATGTAGTATTTGTTATAGCATCCTGGAAAACTAAGACAGTAAGTGTGTGGATTCAATCTGATTTCATATCCATTTTCCTTTATACATTTATTTACCAGGATAGTCTCTGAGAGATTATTTGCTTTGAATTTTTTTAATTATTATTCAAAAGTCTCCGGTAGATTTCCCAAGATACAGGTGAGGAAATAGATGCTATCTGAAAAATAAATTGACAATATTCAATTCAAACAATTGCATGTTGGCACAGCTTGAAAAGAATCCATTTGCAAAAAATAAATGAAGTTTATTTTGATAGGAAGGAAAATTCCTTTGTATTATCAATCTTGCAAACAAGTTTACCCATGGTTCAAATACTTTTTGACTATAAATTTGGAAACTAATATTGACAATAATTTAGAAGAGATGCAGTTTCTTTTTAATACTTTGTGATTTAAAATATATCAAATAATGTTTAACACCTAGAATATGTTTAATGCATTTTATATGAATGCATAAATAAAAAAGGATCCCAAATCAATTATCCTGTTTTAATTTATAATATTTGTTTCCTTCTTTAATTAATGATTAATAAACAATTCATACATGGTTTTGGTAATGAAATTAAGAATATTAATTCTTATTAATAGGTATGCTTTATCAATGAGGATGATTTCATAAATTACATAAGTTGCTGAAAAAAAGATCAATTATACAAAACAGTAAGGACAATTATTATCTCAAATTACAAGAATGATTCAGCAAAGGATGGCTTTTCTATTCGTTAATCACTGGCTCAATGGCATCATCAAGAACGTGAGTTTATTTCATCTGTCTACTCTTTCATTCCTAGCGTGTTTTCAGTATACCTCATGTACATGAGAGGGCTGCAGCAGATCCTGGCAACACTTGCCCACAATCTAATACATAGAATGGCATGGCCTACCCAATCACTGATAAAAGAAATGGAACTACCAATCATAAGTCACACTTAGATTTGGGGCTAGATATTGGATGAAGCAAAGGAGAATAGAGTGAAAACTTGTTGCGTATCAACATTGTATTGTGTTAGGAAGTTATTTTAATTTTTCTAGACCAATCAAAGTCAGATGCCATTGAATGTTTTCATTTTATATTAAGAGTATACTTTTCCTTTATGCATGGTTCTAATGCCTGTTCTCAATGTCCATTTAGTTTTGGATTATCTAAAAATCATTTTCCTATCCAAAACAATTAGAAAACAAGTTTAATTTTTAAGCTAGAACCAAGTTTTGAACTTTGGAAACCATTCCCTAGCCTTCCTAACCTAAGCACATCCATGTTCTTTTCCTATTAGTTTTTCATAGATAACTTTTGGGCTTAAAGTGAATTGTCACAAAAGCCTGTATAAAAAAGAAAGAAGGTAGGGAAGAAGAAAAATATAAGGAAGAAAGGAAGGAAAGAAGAAAGGCAGACAGGAAAGAAGGAAACCTGGAGGGATGGAAAAGGGAAAAGATTAAATTATCAGAGCTTTTTAATCTTAAAAATTTTTTTTGTTAAAGTAGGGATATTTAAAACAAAAAAGTTCACAATACTATAGAAACCATGTAAACATTTTATTATTTCCTATTAAGCCATTCCTCACCATGACCGAGCACTCTCTATGTGCTTACTATGAGCCAAGCTCTGTACTCTTCCAACTAAAAGATGATTAAGACATACTTCTTTGCCAAATTTCCTAGATACTTTAATATTTGTTATTGTAAGGTATATTTTATTTAAAATAGAAGGTCTTTTTGACCATTGCTCTAAAACCTTAAGGGTAAAGGAGTTGATTGATAAAAATTCCAAAGAACACATGAATCTTGTTTTGGGCAGAATCTACCAATTATATATCATCAAAAAAATGAGGTATGAATTTAGACGACATATGTTCTGTTTAAATAAAAAGCTTGGATATTGCCTCATTGCCAGAAGAAGTAACTTCTAAGTGGAATATTTTTTTTAAAGCACTAAAATAAAACCCTTCTAACATATGTACTAGCTAAGTAAATGCCTTTGTTTTCAACAAGCAGGACCTCAAATTTCCCTTCTTGCCATTTACCCCACCCACAAAGAAAAGAGGTGAGAGGATGATTTGTATAAGAGTAAAATCATTCATTGATGTAAATCTAAGCATACACAAAGAAATGACATTTTAATATGGTAAATAAATGTCAAATATGATAATATACCATGAAATAAATTATTACAATGTATATTAAAATACGGTGAATGTGGTGGATACTTGAGTCTATATAAAATTACTTTAAAATTTCTACAGAGATTTAATTTTGTATTGCCTTTTTTCAGTGAGCATTAGAAGAAACAATAGTGTATGCAGTGTGGACTACATCAAAGGGTTGTGTAGTAGAAAGAAAACTGGCTTGGGCACTGGTGCATTTTTCATCAGTTAATTAATGTATTTACTATTTATCTTTTATCAATTTATCTATTTGTTATAATTAGGCAAGACCTTTAGCACATTTTTATAAAAATATGTTCAATCTAATTTTGAGGTTTTTTGCAGGTCAAATTATTCTTTATTTCATGTAATTTTTATTTATGTTTAACAATACAGTAATATATTCAGGTGATACCAAAACTCCAATGCTACAAAAGATTAATCAGTATGTCTACCTTTGAGTAACTTATTGGGAATCCTACTGCTACTCACAATGCCTTTCCCTGAGAGTATAGGATTTCGAGTGACTCTCACTTACACTGGACACAGGTAGAGTGCAGGACTTCAGACTACTGATTGTCTACCACTGACCTTGGGACTTGAGCTGCCTGTTTGGACTCATATAATGGTCTCTGCCCATCCATGTTCCAATCAATATAATCCTTCTGACTATAGCACCCATGGGTGGCTGGAGTAGTGCCAGACACTCTTTACTCTGTAGACTCCTCACTGTTGTCATTGAGGGGAGTCAGCCTACTCCCTCCTCAGTTTGTGACACCTGTCATGCATTCCACTGGTTTGACCTTACCTATCTTCTCCAAAGACTTTTCACACTATGTTGCTTGACAGTGCCAACTGATTCTTCCATGAAATATTTGTTCTTGCCAGTATTCATTGAGTTGACATCATTTTATCCCCTGCTTTTGAACACAACCTGTGCTATTGGAGGTATAGACATTATTCAAGTGAGTTGGATGGCTCTTCTAATTCTGTTATAGGACCCTCATCTATCCCCCATCCCACTTTCTCAATGGTGTGTAGAAAGTAGATATAAGATGAGCATTAAAGAGATTATTGTCTATAGATGTGGTAATTATTGCCTAAAAAATTCAGCATAAGATATGGTTGGTGATGTGTCCATCAACTTTTACTTACACTACAAAATCTCTAACAGTAAGTATAACATAACTAGAAAACTAATTACCATTAAAATTTTCTTCCCTCTCTGGGTAAAAGCCACACTTGTGTTCATCACCAACAAAGCACAATTCCAGTTTTAGGGGATTCATTTGAAGCCAGTGTTCCTCTGTGGTATAATGGGCAATACAAACAGTAAGTCATGAGTAATGATGAGGCCAGCATTAAAAAAAAGGCATTAGGAAACTGAAGAGGCAAGACAGTTGTGGTAGTTTGGACCTATGTATCCCAGAAAAACAGGCTCTTAAACCTAATTCATTTCTGTAAGTGTGAAACCATTGTAAGTAGAATATTTTGATGAGATTACAGTATGGAACAACTCAATCGGGATGGACCTTAATCTTATTTATGAAGACCTTATAGATAAGGTTACAGAGAGAGAGAAAAAGCCACAGAGGGAGCAGAAAGAAGCTGAAAGTCAATGGAACCCAGAAGAGCAAGGAGAAGCCAGGAGAGGCTACCATGTACATTGCCATGTGACAGAGGAGTCCAGCACCAAGGACTACCAGTAGCGAACCCCAGTGTTCCAGTCTTCAGGAAGAAAGCATCCCCTTGATGACACTTTGATTTGGACTTCTCCTAGCTTCAAAACTGTGAGCAAATAAATTCCCTTTGTTTAAGCCACCTATTTCATGGTATTTGCTTTATAAATAAGGACAACAAAGGTCCACCTTTTTTTTTTCAATTCAATCACATTTAGAAGAGTGATAGTATTGTCTATAATGGCAGTGTTGCTACCTTTGTCTCTTGCAGGAGATATGAAATAAGCAAGAAATGGCATTTTTGGAAATAAAGAAAATGAAGAGGCAGCCCTTGGTCCTAAATAAGAAAAGATGTTTCTGGACCTTATGAAGAATCTTCCTGTGCACTGATGGGACAACTACTGTGATGCTTACATGCATCTTCCCTAAACAGTATTTTAAGTCTTCATCAATATGTCACTCTACCTCACAGGGACCTATGCATTTAAAAATATATTTTTAAATCAAATTGCTTATATAAATGGAATTTCTACAAAAAATATTCACTCATGACCCTAAAACATTCTCAAATCAGCCCCACTCAGAAATGTGGTAATGTTATAGCACGATCAATACTATCACAAGACCTAGAATCTGCTTCTTAGTTTTCACTCCATGCCCCACTGCTGAGAGATTCTGGGCAAATTAATCTCTTGAACTTAATTTTCCATTTTTTTTTTTCAAAATGGGGAAATAAAATTGTACTTGCATTAATAAAAAGAGCTGTAACAGTTTGATATTACTTATGAATTCTGAAAAAGATATTGATTATGTTTGTAAACTGGTCTGTTCTTCTGTGCATCATATGCTTTGATTGCCTTAAATTCAAAGGTTTCACATATACTTGATTAAATCAAGATTAGGGCTTTGATTCTACCATGTCAGTAGGTTGTGACTCAGGGTTGAGTCCCCACCCCCTTGGTGGGCTGAGATAAATGGACACACACAGAAAAAGATACTAGAGAGGAGGGAACTTTGTCATTTCGGTCCTGCAATGTGACAGAAAAGAGAAAGTTCAAAGAGCTAAAGCCCCGGGGAGAACTGAGCCATTCACCTGACAGTTTGCAGCTGAAGAGCTCAGAACTGTGAGCAACAGAGAAGACCCCAAAAGAAATGAGCCCACCAGCCTACAGCTGAGATTGGAAGCTGCTTAAGATGAAGAGGACAGTAGTACAGAAGAAGTATCTAGAATACAGAAGTAGAAATAGGAATTTAGAGGTTGAGGCCCTTAGGAGAAACAAATGTATCCAGTCCTTCCTCTTTAAGCTCAGGAAATTCTAGGGGTATTGGAAAAGAAACTCTTATTACCCACCTTGGATAGAAGCTACTTTAAGCCAATGGTATGTAAACAGTAAAGGAAAAGGTACACAAAAACCTGAAAGAACTTGGGACCGTTAAAGTTGACATGTTAGTTACCTATAGAGTTATTTCCTATGTTATTAAAAATGAACAAATCAGCTTGACTCAAATTTCCACTTTGAAATCACATAACACAAACATGTTACACAATGAGAAAACATTCTGATGATATTGAAGGTTGAGTCATGAGTTCAGTCAAGCTTTTTAAATAATTAAATCAATCAATTTCCACATACTTGTTTCCTTAGTGTTAATTTGCTGCTCAAATAAAACCTCCCAAACATTATTTTTTTACTGCACTATCACAAAAGGCACCTCTGTGGAAGAAGAAGTTGAGCATTTCAGGGTTTGGGAGAGTTAATACCTCAATAGGACTCACATTATTGAATATAAAAATTAAAACTTTGTCCCAACTTCAGCCTGTCTTGTGACTATCAGCATTTATACACCTTCTAGCAGTCCATTCACTGTTACACAATCCACCATCTGCTTTTCCATGTTTTTTCCCTCATACTACTCTATGTAGAATGCCATTTCTTCTCCTCAATGCTTCTTCAAACCCTTCTATGCTTAAAGATTACTTCTAATCTCTTTTAATGAAATAATTCTCTCTGATGATGTCAGTGATCTTATTACAGACTCACAGCACTTATTTTAGAAAATACTAATGAAAATCATAGTAAAATATATCATCATCAAATATGCTGTGGCAAGTCTACAGTGCCCACTTTGTTTCTTTATTTCTCCTGTACCTTTATTTCTCCTGTATCTAAATGTTTTTCTAACTAGATTGTGGACTCAAAAGGATTGATCCTTGTATTTAACTCCTTTGCTTAGCAGAGATGGTAGCACATAACAATAATGGAGATGCAGTTCATATTTTCCAATAAATCAGATTTGTCATACCTACTGAAGATGGAGAAAAGTGCTTATAAGGTAAGTGAAGAAATTTTTAATGCTTTTTTAAAGTATTTTTTAATTAAAGAAATTGTGAGTTTACAAAACAATCATGAATATCATTCATGCAGAATTCTCATATATCACCCCTCCACCAACACCTTATATTGTTTTGGGACATTTCTTACAAATTATAAAATAACATCATCAATTTATTACCACTAACTCTGGGCCAGGCTTACATTTGGTATATTTTTCCATAGATACTCTATTGTTAACACCATGTATTATATTGTACATTTGTTATAGTTCATGTGAGAACACTCTGAAATTTGTACTGTTAACCACAGTCCATTTTCTGCCACATAGTTCTACACATTATACAGTCCCATGCCTTGTACTATCCAATCAAGGTGTACAATCAGTGATTCTCACTTTTATCCCAGTGTTGTACAGTCATTGCCTCAGTAAAGTTTTAAATATTTTCCTTAGTCCAAAAGAAAAAAATCCCATACACTCTATTATTGTCCCATTGCTGCAAGATTAAAATAGAGTGCCTAAGAGTTACCTCCTGAGAACCTTCATATTGCTCAAATGTGGCCTCTCTCTAAGCCAAACTCAGCATATAAATGCACTAACTTCCCCCCAGCATGGGACATGACTCCAGGGGATGACCCTCCCTGGCACCAATGGATTACTACCAAGCACCAACTAGCAATGCAACTGTAAAAAGACCTTGACTAAAAAGGGAAAAGGTAAAGACAATTGAGTTTATATGACTAAGAGACTTCAAAGTAAGTCAGGAGGTCATTCCAGAGGTTACGCTTATGCATGTCTCAGCAGGATCTCATTGACTGCCAAATTAGACACTACCCCAACTAACAGGGCTCATGATGGCTCTGGAGACACCCAGGTACTGTGGTAAGGGCAAATAGCTCATAAGTTTGGTGCCTTGCCAATGGCCCCTACTTTGGAGTTTGTGCTCCCCAGCATGACAGAGTTGGGCTCAGTTGTGGTTTCCTTAAATATGGTTTTTCTGTCCCTTCCATTTGAACTTATAGTTGGTACTGGCATTGGTAGGTGTATGTCTAGAGATTTGAATCTTTGGGATGTCCATGTTCTACCTGGGCCCTGAGCCTCAATGGAGTTGCAATCCATTGGGCTTTCCAATCCATTGGGCTCTACAATCCATTGGACTCACTCACTAAGGACAACTAACATGGAGGTAATGATAGACATTCACTGTACCAAGGAACTGAGAGAATCTACAACTGCAAACAAGAGAGTACCATTTATCAGCTGTATGGGACTGAAGCCCCCTCTCAATTAGAGGTGGAGTGGGCATCATCATCCCAGAATTTCAGTATAAAGGGAAAAACTATAAACTAGAGTGGACTTACTGATATTCTACTATAGATTTATTGTGATTTTAGCAATTTAAGAAATTATATCATTGATGTGGAGACAGTAGGCACTGGAGGTTCTGAAGGCAAGGAAAAGGAAAAATAAGTGTAATATGGAGACATTTTTGGGACTTAGAATTGTCCCTGAATGACATTGCAATGACAGATACAAGCCATTATATATCCTACAGAATTGAGTGGGAGAGAATGTAAACTACAATGTAACCTATAACCATGCTTAGTGTCAATGCTCTAAATGTGTTTATCAATTGCAGTGACTGAACCACACTAATGAAAGTAGTTGTTAATGTAGGGAAGGGTGGGAGTTGTGGGGATTGGGGTATGTGAGAATTCCTTTTATATATATATATATTTAAATATATATTTAATATATATATATATTTAATATATATATAAATATATATATTTAATATTTAAATATATATTTAAATATATATATATATGGTTTAAACAACAGGAATTTATTGGCCCACAGTTTTGAGACTAGAAGTCCAAAATCAAGAAGTCATCAAGGCAATGCTTTCTCTTAGAAAACTGTGATCTTCTGGGGCTGGCTGTGGACAATCTTTGGTCCTTGACTTTTCTGTCACATCACAATACATATGGTAGAATCTTTCTCTTCTGGGTTCTGTTGACTTCCAGCTTCTGGCAGCTTTGTGGCTTTCTCCCTGTGTGACTGAATTTCATTCTGCTTATAAAGGAATCTAATAATAGGGTTAAGACCCATTCTGATCTAGTTGGACCATATCTTAATTGAAGTAACCTTATCAAAAGGTCTTATTTACAATGGGCTAACATCCATATGAATGGATTAAGTATAAGAACATATTTTTCTGGGGTTCATAACTCCAAGCCACCATAGTCAGTAAGCCAAACTTGATTTTCCATAACTCAGGGTCCTTCTCAAAATCCTTCTCTGTGAACTTCTCTACAGGTTAATTAAAACTGAATTTTACTGCTAGCAGTAATGGTAGACACCATCTACTCTAATTTGCTGTTGATCTTAAGTTTTTGCAATGAGACAGGCCTTATACTTTTGTGTGTAACATTTCGTGAAATCTAAGTATCTTTTAAAAAATAAAAATATATTTAAAAAAGAATATTACAATATTGCTGTTAACTATAGTCCATAAATTACATTAATTATATTTTCCCATGTATCACCATATCCTTACCACCTTGTAATAGTGATGTATATTCATTCTAGTTCATGGAAGAATATTATTGTATTTGTTTATATTTATATTGTATTATTAACCACAATCCTCATCCACCTCCAGGTTCACTATGTTATTCAGTTCCTAGACTTTCTCTAGCTTTCTTCCAATTAACATTAATATCCCCAACTTCCTCTTTCAGATACAATCCCATTTATAAACCAGCAGTGTTAGTTATAATCATTATAATGTGCTACCATCAACTCTATTCATTTTAATAATATATAATATAGATTTAATTTCCATAAATTAAAAAAAATGAAATAAGTGGGTACTTATGATACAAAATAAATATATTTTAGGGTTTACTCTAAGTTATTTTATAATTAAAAACTGTAGATGTATCCTCCAGTTATTTCACAGTGAGATAATAAATGTCTGACCAAATCAATTAATACATGAGCAAGCTAATATAATATTGATGAACAAATATTAATTGATTAGGATATAGACTAGCAAAGAGACTGGTGGTCACTTGAAGAAAAGAACATAGTTTTGTGCCTTAAATCTGGTGCTGTTGGTGATGGAACATTTATAAGATGAGTCAAATGTAATTGAGGGTAAAACACACACACACACACAAAGAGTAACACTTTTTTTGGAAGAAGAAAAAATTTTCAATATGCTGATTTTCCTGGCACTGACAAAGAGCTCAGAGGTATAGCAATTTAATTTAATTTAATATATGTAATACCTTTGCAGTAAGGGGAAAAGAAATATCTTTGAAAGGAACTTTTCTTAAGAAGAGATCATTCTCAAACCAGAATTTGAAAAATTTTCATTATGTATATTTTCTATTAAAAAATTATGTATATGCTAAAAGAATTTTTAAAAATTCTCAAATATCAACTGTAAACACTAAAAAATCTCATTTTATAAACTACTGAAAATTCTAGCTTTTAACAAGTTTTTGGTGTACTGCATGTACTTATCAAACATTTTGAATTAAAATCCAAAATACGTATCTGAAATTATAAAATAACATAACTAGCTATAAAGAATTATTAAACAATGGGGAAGATGGAAATTTCATAGTTGAAGTACAACTAAAACCTTTGCTAATTTTTTTTTTCTAGGAGGTATTAGGGATTGAATCCAGAACATCATACATGGGAAGTAGGAGCTCAACTTCTAAGTTATATCCACTCCCCATTGAGAGTTGTTCTTTTTCATTTGCTTGTTTGTTGTTTTAAGGAGGTACTGGGGATCAAACTTGGGACCTCATACATGGAAAGCTCAACTATTTGACCTGCTTCTGCTCCCCTGCTTTTTAATAGTTTAAAAATGAATGTCTTGATTTACCAAGGACAGCTAGAAGTACATTGTTTACTTTCCTTCAGATATAATTCTGAGATCTCTTTTTAATCCATCACAATCATTAAGACCAATAATCCTAATAATTCTGAATTTAGAACATTTTGTAATCTCTACCTTATAGATTCTTACACCTCATCTATTAGTTGGCCAAAGGGGTGCTGATATAAAATAGCAGAAATTGGTTGGTTTTTATAAAGGGTATGTATTTGGGGTAGAAGCTTACAGTTACCAGGCCATAAAGTGTAAGTTACTTCCCTCACCAAAGTCTACTGCCACATGTTGGAGCAAGATGTCTGCCAATGTCTGTTAGGTTCCATGTTTCCTGGTTTCCTCTTTTCCTAACTCATTTCTCTGTGGGCTCAGCTCCTCTGTTTTCTCCACAAGGCCAGCTGTAGACTGTCAGGTGACTGAATCTGTTTCTCTCCCTGGGCCTCAGTTCTCTCCAGGTTCAGCAGCTCTGTTCCTCTGTGTGCTTACTTCCCAGGCTCCAGCTCAAAACCCCCATATCTGTCCTTTGCCATGTCTTTTCTCTATGAGTTCCCACCTACTGGTGTGGCCTAATCAAAGTCCTAATCATAATTTAATCATTTAAAAGAGATACCTCTGATAGACCAGTTTATAAACATAATGCAATAACTATTCATGAACAATGCCAAACTGCTACACCTAGTTTTTGAAAATTACTAGCAATAAAGGATTTTTAATTATATTTTTCTCTAAAAATAGATTTGCATTCACACCCATTCATTAATTAACAATAAATAACTAATTTATTTAAGAAGAGCACACTGGTTTGTCATTAATGCTATCTCATATTTTAAAATTTTGAAGCAAATTTCTATCAACTTGATTTATTCTTTTACATTATTATTTTATTCTCTCTTATATTTACATGAGTGAACAAGATTACATTATATTATATACATACATAAACACACAATGATGTCCAAACATTTCCATTAATCACATATATTATAAAAATATTTTAATAAACCCTGAATAGAACAGATGGTAACTCAATGTCTATAATTAGTGATATTTTACAGAGGTAGATAAATAAATTTTTAAAAATTCTTTGAAAGTAATTTTATTCCAACTTTGGATCAGTGTAAATAGCAGTTCTACCTCAGAACATTTTCAGGCAAAGTACTGATGCTCCATTAACGCATTTTATCTGGTTGTATAAACAAAACCTGTTTGTGTTATTCCAGGCAACAATAACTAAAGTCAAACCATGATAACTGTGACCTTGAAAGAAGTTTTTCACTTAGGTTTTTAACCTATAAGCCTTAAGGAAACAGCAATGATTTTAAGGATATTAATGAATGGGAAGAATTTTTCAATATTAGACCCTATTCATTTACAAAGTAATTTTTTATGTCGGTGGTTATTTCAGTTTCTTTGGCTGCCCAAGCAAATACCATGCACTGTTTGGCTTACACAATGCAAATTAATTTGCTCACAGTTTTGGATTTAGGGGAAATAAACAATCAAGGCTTTATTAAGGTGATATTTTCTCCCCCAAAATTGTGTCATTTCAGGTCTTACTGCTAGTGATCCTTGGTCCTTAGCTTGTCACTAGCATGGAGCATGGCAGCATCTCCTAGTCTCTCCCTTTGCCTCTTGGTACTACTTAGGTGCAACTTCTGGCTGCTTCCTCTGTGGCTTTCCCTCTTGTATTGTGTTTCATTTCACTTATAAAAAACTCCAATAATAGTATTACAATCCATCCTGATTGAGGTGCGCCACACTTTAACTGAAGTAAAGTGATTAGAAGTTCCTCCTTACAATGGGTTCACATCCACAGGAATGGATAAGTTTAAGAACATGATTTTCAGGGGTGCATATCTCTCCAAACTACCACAGTGGCATAACTTATTTAGCCTTGACTAAATATACTGTTTTTTTCAAGCGTCTCATATGAAATATAAATTGACCACACTCCCTGCAAGTTCTTAACTTGACATGAAAAAAATTCAGTTTTGATATTTGTCTGCAATTCTATAGTACCACCTGTAAAATACAAATAAAGCCATAAATTGTGAAATCATTATATCCTAAACCATACAGAAAAGAAGAAATCAGAACAAAATTACAGTTAATCATTGATTGATTGTTAATGAAAAAATTGAGAGTTAAAGCATATATGATCTTCTAATTTAAATAATAATGGTGTTCTCATTTAATATACTTTGGGTTGCAAGCAACAGAAAACTTAAATTGTGCATTGAACATTTATCATTTAGAACAAGAAATTTAGAAGCAGAGTGTAATGACATCTCTAAATTACTTGTCTTAGTTTGTCAGGCTGCTATGACAAGCATCACACAATTGGTTCACTTAAACAGCAAACAATTATTACCATATGATTTTGAGGCTAGAGGAAGTCTGAAATCTAGAAATCTGCAAAGATTACTTTTTCATCCAAAACTGTAACATTCTGGTGCTGACTGCTATTAATTCTTGGGATCTCTCCTCTTCTTGTCACATGCAGATGCCTTCTCTTTCGTGCCTTCTAAAACTTCTGAGTTTGCTTTATAAGGCTCCAGTAATACGATTAAGGCCAATTCTGGTTCAGTTTATCACACCTTAATTAAAAATAACATCTTCAAAATGTCTTATTTACAGTGGGTTCATACCCACAGGGACATGGATTAAAATTAAGGACATGTTCATTGGACTTCATAACTTCATTTACCACAGTATGCATGGCCCTGGACAATTACTTTCACAGAAACCCTGTCTATATAAATAATTTGATTTTTAAAAATATGTTAAAAATCATAGCCCATGTGATGTAGAGTGATTTATTGGTAAACATTTATAATAACAGGTAAAGAAGTGGTACATAAGTATTTGTAAATTATGTAAAGAGTTTACATGAAGATTTGTCACAGGATCCAAGTGCCATGTCTTCCTGTCTATTCTATGAACCATCTCTTCATGTTCTTCATTGCCAATTGTACTGGTCTCGACTGTAATAGTTTCCTATTGCTATGTGAAAAATTGCTACAAATGCAGCAGCTTAAAGCAACACATATTTATTATCTCTACATTCCCATATATCTGGGCACAGTATGATGAAATTCTCCACTCTGAGTCTCACTGGGCTTAATCTGTGTTTGGACAGGGACTCTGGTTCTGATGTAGAGTTTGGGGACATCTTCCAAGCACACTGAATAATGACAATATTAATTTCTCTGCAGTTATAGGACTGAAATATCCCTCTTTTCTTCGTAACAATTGGTTGACTCCTTCTCTCAGATCCTAGAGGTGGCCTAAAGTTCATTGCCGTATGAACCCATAGACAGTTCACCAAATAGAAGTATATTTTCTTCCAAGGCAGCCTGATCATGTATTTCTGACTTTCTCTTCTGCAAGCAACCAGGAAAAATATTTTACTTTTAAAGGATTCATATTATTAGTTCTGACCCAGTCAGGAAAATTTCCCTTTTGCCTTGTGATGCAGAATAATTACAGGAGTAGTATCTCACTGAATTCACAGGGTTTCACACACTGGGGAGGGAATGGTACAAAAGCAATTTTCCATATTAGCATTGTTCCTACCACAAAGCATGACTTTATATCTACCACAATGGGGACAAAGTAATGAGCTAATGGTAGCAAGGCTGTTACTGTTCAAAATCCAGTACCTTTTTGGGACTGATTGGTATTGAAACAATAAAGATCTTACCTCTGCAGTTTTCTAAAACCATTTATTTAATCCTGGCTTCATCATTACTCATGACACAGCATATCCATTGTGCCAACTATAATTATTGACTTTTCATGAGTTTGTCAAAGTTTGTCATTGTTCTTCATTGATGATGACCATAAACATGAGTCTCACAGAAATTATGCAAAAAATAATGACAGTTTGGTGGGTTTTCTTTTGGTCATGTTATATTTTCTGTTCTGAAGTTTATGGCAGTAATTATAAATAGCACATCTTTCATCCATGTCATATCTTGAACTCTTTAGGCCATTACCATGCATTCTTAGAATATGATCTCTTTCTATGTTGAACACATTTCTGCCTTCCACATACCACCAACAGTGAGGAGGATAGGGTATTAGAGCACTATGTGACTCTTATCCAAATGCTCATGTTTTAGAGGTACAGGCACCTTTGTAAAACTAGTGGACATATAGCTAGCAGCCTGCACTGGGGAAGGAGTGACTGCCCACACGCCAGCTGTATTAGTTAGCCAAAAGGGTGCAGATGCAAAATACCAGAAATTAGGTGGTTTTTATAAAGGATATTTATTTGGGGTAGGAGCTTACAGATATCAGGCCATAAAGCATAAGTTACTTCCCTCACCAAAGTCTATTTTCATGTTTTGGAGCAACATGGCTGCCAACATCTATGAGGGCTCAGGCTTCCTAGGTTCCTCCCATCTAAGGTCTTGCTTCTTTCTGGGTTCAGGGTTTCTCTTTTTCCTGGGGTTTGCTTCTGTTTCCTCTGTGAGCTTACTTCCCAGGGCTCCAGCTTAAGGCTTCAGCATCAAACTCCAACATCAAAACTCCAACATCAAAAACCCTGAACTCTGTGCTTTGCCATCCAATGCCCTAATGATGTGACCCAATCAAAGCCCTAATCATAACTTAATCAGACCCAGGTACAGACCAGATTACAAACATAATCCAATATCTATGAATCCATATTCATAACTATACAAACTGCTAGACCAGCAAAGGGTAGCACTCAGGGTGAGGGATGCCTGCTATATCCCCGCAGCACTCAGATGTCCAGAGTTGAACAACAGTAATTCAAAGCCCTGCTATTTGACAGTCAGCTGAGTCTATGAAGACAAATATTGTTGGATCCTGTATAAGAAAGATAGCACTAACAATAAAAACAGTGAGGTTATTGGATTGTTGTGCCAAGCTCCTAGAATCCACCCATCCACAGAGCTTTAGATGATTTCTTAGGGTGAACCCTGGAGCTCATCTGGGCATCTGGTTGACCCCAGTCAGGGAGAAGAGGGTAGCGTCAGAGAGATTATGAAGGGAAGAAATAGGGACTGGTCAATTTAAGTTTGTCTCAGGCCTCATGGTGCCACAGCAGGACCACTGCAGGCCCTGGCCTGTCTCAGGCACTTGATAGGGACTTAGAAAATTTCAAAAAAATTAGAAAGGGAGGTCTGAGTCCAGAAAGAGCTCCCACTTGCCCTGGTCCTGGGACTGTAAATATTTCTAATCCATTTTCTTAATCTTTAGAACTCCCACTTTCTTTGCTCAATTATAGTCCACTCCACAATTTTTTTCTTGACAGTCTCTCTACTTGCCCCATTCCTTGTTCTTCAGGGGACATTCTGCATATTAATTTCCAAAACTGAAATGAACCATCCAAATATTTTATTAAATTAAGACAGTCATTCTCCTTATGAGTAGTTCCATTGTCTTTTAGGCCATTAAAAAGAATTTATTGGGAAATGGGGGAAAAGAACAGAGCTTGCTGAGAAATGGGAGAGGATTGAAATATACAACAAGGTTTGGTGCAGGCTCCTCTAGACAGAGCAAGCAAGCTCTGGCTTGTGTTGTTACCTTTTAAACTGTTAATTATTTCTTCCCATGCTGATGCTAAGGGGAGGGGATGTAGCTGTTATTGGCTACCCTACCAATGGTGGAGACCAATGGTGAGAAGCGTTTGGAATATCTGGGGCTAAGGGAGGTCTCAGAAAGAGTTATTGGAACCTCAAGGTCAGGAACAAGGTCTTAGCATGTCTCATGGTCATGGTTCTCTGTCGGCCATGTCGTGGCTCATCTTTTCCTTATTTCCCTGTACTAACCTGCCTCAACTCTGCCCTCAGAGAGTTCATACTCTCATTCTTTAGGGGATGCTGAGGGGCAATGATCATTCTTCTCTAGTTACTTCCTGCTGGTTAAGGCAGTAGTCCCAGCCTAATAACATAAACCTCTCTATTTTATTGAGGTTGAGGGAAGATGTGTCTGGCACCTTGGTTGGAGCTAGATGAAATTCCTTTATGACTAATATGGTGTTGATTCTGTAAGAAATAAACTATGTAAGAATTTTGAAGATATGTGGTCCTATTAAAAGGGTAAAGAACATGGTGGTGAGTGGCTCCAAAAAGGGGCCCAACCATGACATAATGGACAATGAGAGTGAGAAAGGCCAGGTGCATTCACAAGCTGCATCCTCCCAAAGTTGATGGAAAAGAGCATTCTTCCTTGAGTTATTTTAAGATGTTGGTTAATATTAGGTAGAGATTGTGGTAGACCTGCTGGGTTTGGGTATAACCTGCCAATCCCAGTTCCCACAGCAGTGGTTTTGCTTAGGACAGGTAAGAGAGATATGAAGAGAGGCACTGCCCTAGACATAAACTCACAAAGACAATATAAGCAAAAACAAGACAGGAAATGGAAAGGAAAATAAAGAGAGTACTTAAGAGAGCCATTTCTTTATCTTATACACACATTTATTAACTACTTAGAAGATGAATTAAGTTTACCAGGACTTTTACCATGTTCCCTCTGTATGATCTAGAATATGATCTAGAATAGAAAAGATATCATCCTAATCATGAGGCATATAGCTACAGCACTTAATACTAATCAATGCACAAGTTCTTCTTTGAGCTGCAATGAATAGATAAAAGCTCCAGGTTGGCAATACTATACATGTTATCTCTCCACAGGAGTAGGCCATAATGCCAATTGTGATTGTTTAAGTCTGCTCACAGAGCTCTGGTAATTGTTGCTCCACCTGGTTCGCCCTTCACACAGCCAGCATGCTGCAGCACCATTGACCCTAGAGAGAAGCCAGGAAGGTAAACTCCAGTACCTTACTGGCCTGGTGCATAGTGCCCTTCAGCACAATGAAACAGATCTAGTCTGGATATTGCCTATTTTTTTTTAATCTCCCCGTTCCATACGTTGAATGATTTCACACAATATTTCACAAGTTTTATAGGGATGTAAAACTTTTTTGTTTTGTATAGAGACTGACTGCATTACCATTAGGTGGACAATAATTTCCTCTTACTTTTTGTGTTAAAAACTATCTCAAAATCAAAAATTTTCTCTAGTTAGATTTCAAAATGAGGTATGAGCTCTATATCTGATTTTATAATTGCCTCCAAAAGAAATCTTAAACCCACTGGGATAGAAAATTCCAATTGTATTTATCAGGTCTATTATTTTCCTTTTGTCATAATCTCACTAAAACATCATCAGTTGTGTATTTAGCAGAATTTTTCATTATTCTAATTCCTCCAGTTCTACAAACTCCTTTGGAATGTATTCATATACTTAGAAACCTCTCCTGTCAAGAAACTAATTTTTCTATTTCTATGTCAGTCTTCTAATTTGTCCCTTTAAAGGTCTCTGTAAAAATCTCACTTAGTTGATGAATGCTTATAGCAGTTTGATGTTGGTTATGACTTCCAGAAATAGATAGATATTGGATTATGTTTGTAAACTGGTTTATTTCTCTGGGAATATTTGATTATATTGGATTCAGAGATTTCACTTTTATTTGATTAAATAATGATTGAGGCTTTGATTAGGTCACATCAGTAGGACATTGAGTCCCTATCTTCTTGGAAAAACCTTACTGCAGAGAAGGGAATTTGGAGTTTTTAAGTTGGAGCCTGAGAAGTAAGTACACAGAGGAATAGAGCAGCTGAGCCCAGAGAGAACTGAGCCCTGAGGAGAGAGACAGAACTTGTTGCCTGATAGTCCACAGCTGGCCTTGTAGAGATTGCAGGGGAGATGAGCCCAGAGAGAAATAAGCCCTGGAAAGAGAGGAACCCAGGAAGCCTGAACTCTTGGCAGACTGAGGCTGAACCCTCACAGAGATTGGCAACCATCTTTCTGCAACACATGGCAACAGACTTTGGTGAGGGAAGTAATATATGTTTTATGGCCTGGTAACTGTAAGCTTCTACCCCAAATAAATACCCATTATAAAAGCGAACAAATTTCTGGTATTTTGCATCAGCTGACTAATACAATGCTCATACCCTTTTAGTTGAACTACCTATTTATTGGATATAGTTAAATGAAAGACGGTATTATCAATTTTAAATTCCCAGAAAATTTTGACTTAATGATTCTAATCTGAATAAAGATGAAAAGATAAATGCAGAAAATAAGGCAGGATGTTAGGAAAGCTCCTATCCTCTTTTTATCATCCTTCCCCATAAAAACTATCACATCATATTAAGATTTTACTGGACTTTTATAATTAATAATGATAAGGATAAAACAAATTACAAAAAGTACATTTTAAGGTGATCTAAAATATGTATTTATTTTATTTAATATCTATACTAAATATTACATAAATTAATGTTTTTTAAGCTTTAAAATAATAATGTTACCCAATTTCCCCCTGATAAAAATTGACACAATCTTCTTCAAATAAATAAAAAAGATGAAATGAACTTGTGTTGACTACTTAGGTTTGCCTCCTCCTAAAGCTAAATGAGAAGGAAGTTTCCAAATCCAGTGGTCTCTTTTTAGAGATAAACATATTAAATTCCAGGGTGATTCATATCAGGCAAAAACTAAATGTTCAATTCTTCTGTGCTGAAACAAATCCAAATATTTATAAATATATTGGTAAAATACGCATTGATTTATTATTTTCTGATATTTTCACAAAAATTCACTCATCTGGTGCCAATGGAAACAGCATGGCTTTCTTTATTGTTGTTTCCCAATATTATTTACAGCTATAACTATAATGACCATGCAATTATTTTCTCATTCCTTAAAAAAAAAGATACTAAAACTGATAAAGATGAGTCATGGGTAGGAAACATAAGGCTGCTAAGGTGAGAAGGCTAGGCTAGAAAACAGCCAGGCAATGTGAGACAAGAGAACAGAGAAGCAGAAGGAGCAAGAAAGTAGGAGATGTGGCTAAAGATAGGATACCTCTGCTTCCCAGAGTTGCCCACACTCCTGACATCAAAAGTACACTGATGGGGAAGTGGTTGTGGCTCAACTGATAGAGCGTCCACCTACCATATGGAGGATCCAGGGTTCGATACACAGGGCCTCGTGACCCATGTGATGAGCTGGCCCACGTGTAGAGCTGCTGTGTGCAAGGAGTGCCCTGCCATGTAGGAGTGTCTCCTGGGTAGCGGTGCTCCACGCACAAGGAGTGTGCCCCACAAGGAGAGCTGCCCTGCAGGAAAAATACACAGCCCACCCAGGAGTGGCACCTCACACATGGAGAGCTGATGCAGCAAGATGATGCAACAAAAAAAAAACCGACACAGTTTCCCAGTGCCGCATGACAAGAATGTAAGCAGAAACAGAAGAACACACAGCAAATGGACACAGAAAGCAGACCACAGGAATTGCTTTTTTTAAATAAAGAAAGTAGTTTACAATTAGCTATGAGAGAGAAAGAGAGAAAGGAAATGTAGCCTAAAACAAGAAATAACTGGAAAGATTTGTGTCAAATTGCCCAGGGCTGTGTAACTAATCACATGAACATGGCACTTGTTTAGACTGAGTTGGACCAGACTCAATGTGCTTCCTAAAGGCTCTAATTGCAGTGTGGATTTCCTGGATTTTGTTGTTGTTTAGCTGTGTAATTTTTCTCTTTTTACTTGCCTATGAAGGTATGGAGTAGTAGGAAGAAAGTACGTACCTGGAAAGCCCGTTATAAGAGAAGTGGGAATAGAGTGGGCTACAGAGGTTTTTAGAATAATGTCAGCAAGATATAGACATTATTACTTAAAAGAATTTGAATTTATCCTGTTAAATGCTGTATAAGATCAAAAGAACCACAATAACAAAATATAAAGTGAATAAATAAGGCAACAGAGTAAAAAATAGGAGGTAAAGAGCTGGACTCTGCCAGGAAGGAAGGCAAGAGGAAGGGAAGACGAAAAAATGATGTAGGTGGTATCCACTCACAATCTGAATGTCAGCTATGGAGCACTGGTGATACAGAAAAGACTTCAGACATCAGAACGTCAAACTGGGTGGACCCTGTGATCTAAGAAGTCATGAGAAGCTATTAAGTGTTGGGATTCCAAACAGAAGATTTTGAGCTTCATTTAATGGGCAAATCAAGCAGCAGCCCCTTTCAGCAGAGGGTGAAAGCTAGGTAATTATTGAGGGAGGGAAGTGTCCTCAGTAGTTAAATGGGACTCGTGATCATAAAATTCTTTCTTCAAACTAGGTTACTTTTGAGAATAAAGGGGGTACTACATGCTGTGTGTATAAGCTTAATATATAGATAATCCTTTTAAAAACAAAAACAAAAATAAACTACACAATCCAAATAATAATAGGATTTTTTTGGCTTGGAGACCAAAGGCCAAGCAGTCTTAGAATGACTATTGCTTTGTAACTCTATTCACTCCTTGAATCACACAGAAATAACACATATCACAGTAATATTATTACCTAACCATCGATTTCTCAAAATACTTCTTGAATCCTTCTTTCTAGTCAACCTAGTATATCAGGATTGCCCAAGCATTTCTTCTCTTATTTTTCTATATTCTTGTGTACCATATTCATCTGGTAAAATATTATGTTCCCACAAATCCCTGCCTTCTTCCATTCCCTGTCATTTACCATTTAGCATCTGTATCCTCCCTTCTAGACCTTTCCTGCACATCTCATGCTTATCTGTCCTCACAGTTCTCTTAATTAAGATTATAATTTTTCTTTTACAGATTTATTTTATTATTTCACTCCCCTTCCCCCCAACCCAGTTGTCTGCTCTCTGTGTCCATTCGCTGTGTGTTCTTCTGTAACCGCTTCTATCCTTATCAGTGGTACTGGGAATCTGTTTCTTTTTGTTGCGTCATCTTGCTGTGTCAGCTCTCCGTGTGTAATGTGCCATTCTTGGGCAGGCTGAGCTTTCTTTCACACTGGGTGGCTCTCCTTACTGGGCGCACTCCTTGCGCGTGGGGCTCCCCTACATGGGGGTCACCCCTGTATGGCAGGGTACTCCATGCGCACATCAGCACTGTGAGTGGGCCAGCTCCACACGGGTCAAGGAGGCCCAGGGTTTGAACCGCAGACCTCCCATGTAGTAGACGGACGCCCTATCCACTGGGCCAAGTCAGCTTCCCTAAGATTATAATTTCAATCTCATATTTACTTTTTGCATTTCCTATATTCTTTTCCAATTTAAATCTCCTACTTAAATTTTTTATATTAATTTAAATCTTTCGCTTAGTTTACTGCAGGACTGGGCACATTTCATTCATCTTTATGCTCCCACCCCTTCACCATACCCACCCTATAACAAATATGCAGTACACATTTCAGTCCCCAGTAAATATGTGTTGCTTTCATTTGTGGATGAATATGACAGTTTCTTTATATTTTTTATTTTCTGTGTTTTCTTTTGCTTTCTCTTGTCCCATAATCATTGTATTTAACATTGTTTAGAAATGCAGATTTAAGGAATGCTAATGAATTTAGGAGTCACATAACAAGAGCACTAACCCTGCATGTGAATGTTTCTGAAGCAGTGAAGCAGTAAAAGTATGTTGACCTTACCTAGTAAAACTAGATTTACAAATAGCAATTTCCAACTTACTCTGTTAGATATGCATTACATTCCCCCTAGAATTTGGGGTAAAAATAATTTACTGTTCATTGTTTTACCTTAATTCATGTGTGTCTTCAATATAGCTTTGACTATATCTTGAAAAAGCTTTGTATTTGGAACCAACAATTGCCCTACGTAAAAACTCAAACAGACAGACCTTCCCTGACAGACACATTTTATGAAAAGATCAATGGCATATTATACTGTACAGAGAAGAAAGATCTAAGCACATTCTGGTTTTTAACAAGCAGCAGGAAAATTACAAGCTGAATCAATATGTCCAACAGAATGCCTGTTCATTTGTTACTGACTCAGGCTATTCCTGGAGATTCTTGTACAGCTGTCTTTTTTTTCTACATTTTGTTTTTGGAACTGACACATGGAAACTTGAAGACTGAAGTACTAAGACTTCAAAGCTCCCACTCTGTGTGGGTGGCATCTTGCAAGAGCATCAGGGATGACACAATCACATTCATTATGGGGCTGAATTATAAGCCTTCCTCTAGGGGGCAACTCTTGGAGGAAACTTCCTTGCACCCACTGTGCCAGACTACGATTTAGCAATTTGAGGGATTGGGCACACTTGCACATATGAAATCCTATTTTGCAGGCTTTTATCCAAGTGATTATGCTATGGCTATATTGAAGGGAAAAAAAATACCAATGAAATTTCTGTTCTGGACATTTTTAAAATACTCTGCATTCTACATAGTGATATTATTGTTTTAATGTTAAAACACTTTTAATACAGATTTTCCAACAGAGAATATAACAACCACCATAGAAAAATCTAGCATGTCCCAAGCACTTGAAATGGAAAGAAACACTTAGATTTTTATTTTTACTTGAATACAACAGCAAAAATGATTCCATGCTCCTTTTAAAAATTCTTACAATTACCTCACAAATAGCAATTATGGTAATAAGATAATATTCTGGAGGTTGTAGAGTGTGCGTATTTCTAGATTATAGAAATATATTATTGCTTTTAAAATGCTATTTCCAAATATATTATAAACAAAACTTCTTTATAATGTAAGCTTTAATAAACATCACAGTAAATGTTTGCATTTAAACATTTTCAGTCTATCTGTATGATTACAATAATTTACAAAAGCCTAGAAAATTGGTTTCTGTTAATTTCTTTCTACATAAGGTGATTGCCTTAAAACTCATCATATCTTTGATAAAAGTTTGAATGTATAACTTTGAACTGCTAGATGTATTCTGTCTCCTCAATATGACAGAGTAGAAGCCTCGCTTTATTTATAAAGGTTTGTCTAAAATGTTCCCAGATGGAAACTTTTGCCTAGAACTTCCCAACATAAAATGTCCTCAGTGGCTATGGAAAGCTCTGGGTTTTTTGGTTTGTTTTGCTTTCGTTGTGCGTTTTCCCCCTGCAACAGATGGAAGGCTTCTCAAAGACTACCAGGAGATGAGAGGAGTGCCAATAATTATAATATGATATAAACTTTTGATAGTTTAAGAGCTTTCCATTTTAAAGACCAATGTCCTGTCAAATTGGAGCGCCTTATAGAAACAGTAACTACAGTAAAACTATACATGCAATTGAAGAAGACACTTATTATCTGGGATGAGTGAATGAATATTTTTCTAAGCATGGTGATACAAAGTATACACAGGTTAAAAAATATAGAAGAATTCATATAGTTTATAGGTATTGAATCTGGCATTGATTTTTGCTTAAAATGACATCTTTGGGGTTGGATTGATGTAAAGATTGAGTTTGTAGGTACCCATATACAAAATATGATGTAAGATGTCCAACAATAGCAGCAATAAAATATTTCTTCTTTAATCAATATGATCACTAGTTAAATCAAAAGTATCACCACCATAACCAAATTGAAAAACTTTTTTCTCAAGAACATGAAGTGTTTATTCAACAAATCTAAGAAAGTCTTAATGTTCAAATATTCTTACCATTTTATATTAATTTCACACTAATTTAACATCAGATTCTCAATTCTTAAGAACTTTTTTTTTTATTGACTTTGTAACAATATTACATTAAAAATATATATGTGAGGTCCCATTCAACCCCACCCCCCCACCCCCCCTCTCCCCCCCCAACAACACTCGTTCCCATCATCATGACACATCCATTGGATTTGGTAAGTACATCTTTGGGCACCTCTGCACCTCATAGAAAATGGTCCACATCATGGCCCATACTCTCCTCCATTCCATCCAGTGGGCCCTGTGAGGATCCACGATGTCCGGTGATCACCCCCGAGGCGCCATCCAGGGCAGCTCCACGTCCCAAATACGCCCCCACCTCTCATCTCTTCCTGCCCTTCCCCATACCCATCGTCCACCATGTCCACTTTTCCCAATCCAATGCCACCTCTTCTATGTGGACATTGGATTGGTTGTGTCCATTGCACCTCTATGTCAAGAGGAGGCTCAGATTCCACATGGATGCTGGCTGCCATCCTCCCATTTTCAGTTGTAATCACTCTAGGCTCACTTGGTAGCTGGTTTTGATTGAGTGTGCTCGTTAAGAACAATGAATGGTAACAAAGGAAGGAGCCATAACAACGTTATAATCTACAATTTTGCCTGAAGTAAAACTGTTAATGGTATCTTTTCCTTAGTCTTTCCTCTAATTTTATTCTACAGATGTCCAATGCACCTGATGTGAATACTTTTAGATTAGGCAAGCTTTTGGAAGACTATTGCAAGATTAAATAGATAGATACATACATACATACCTGCATACATACATACATATACACATACAACAAAATGATAGAAAAATGAAGTAGAAAATATCTTGATAGTATTTTAATTTAAATAAATACAGTTGAAATACAAAAGAAGGAAAATACAAATTGCAAAATTGAGAGAATGAACTGTCTCTTAAGATCAATTCATAAGTGGAACTTCTTGCTATATTGTACATATTATCAGTAAATATGGACTTAAGTCTAAGAACTTAGTTTCACAGATTTTAGTCTTTTATCAACAGCTCTATGCCCAACACCTAGAACTGTATAATACATGCAGTAGGCACTCAATGCACAGCTGCTTGATGAATGAATGGATGCATTCATTTTCTTTTCATTTTATCAAGCATTTGCAGCATTTTCCAGCATAGTTCTAAACATTTTACAATTATTTTCTTTTTAAATATTCTAACAACTTAGGGAGCAAACACTGATATATTTATATTATATTTTAATTTTATTTCTATAATTAGCTTTAGAAAAATTGGATTTGTGCTCAAATTTCCATGGAAGAGACTTAAGGAAAATAAGATTTGGCTGATTTTTTGAGATGCTAGCTGTAGTGGACACTAGTTTGGGATATAAACTTAGTAAAAATTTGTTATGCATAAATTCATAGAATAGAAGGAAGTAAAGCTCCAATTTGGAAAAATTAACTCTCTTATTAATAAAATCATATATACAATAGTTTCCTAAAGTCTCCAATAATCCTTTTCTATTGTAGAAAAACAATCTAAGTCCTATTTCTAGCTGTTCAGCCCTTTTAAAAATCAATACTTTTTTTATTTTTGGTTCTTATCAGGAAAGGGAGAAATTTGAAAAGAAAATCTCAGAGTCTTTTTTCTAGATCTGAAATACCATGATCTGGTTCATGCAATTGAATTCATTTATCATTTTTAAGTGCCTAGAATGCCAACTTTCTTTTAATTGGTTAAATCTGGAGCAAATTATTTCCTAAGAGTTGATGGCTTCTTCCCCTCACTCCAGTTCCTTCCTTCCTTTCTTCATTCTTCTTAAGGCATAAAGTTGGACAGTTTAGACATCAGCAATTCTCACACTTCAGAACTTGGAAACATCCTTTCTGAAAGGTTATTGACTATTTGTCTCAGTTATTTAAATAGTTTGGAACTTAGAATTTATCTTTAATTGATATAAAAGCCTATTTATTTCTGTGAGTCCCCAAACTAGAAGCTGTTTTTGCTTTTTTGGAGAGTTTCTAAAATCTCACATATTTTCATAGTAATCTTTGAAGAAGTGCATGCCCTGTAGTCACATGCATACTTTTACTACAAATAAACAATCCTTAGTGTTTATTGACTTAAAGATGTAAGACATCATGGTGAATGGTACAGAGACATGAATTCTTAACAGAAACTAACAAACTCAGATTAATTATCATTTGCAATGGTAATATTTCTCTGTTAAATATCCCATGAATGTAATTTCCCCACATTCCAATGATTTTGTTTTTATTGCATACCATCTCTAGTGACCTGCAGTTCAAGAACCCTAGGAATTAATAAGTGAATCAGTGATAATTTATAGCAACAAAGAAAAACACCCCAAATAAAGTTGTCAAGTGTGTTATCATCATGGTTCAGCAAAGGGACTCAAGTTAAAATTTTCTGCCTGATGCTGCTATATTTTCAGTATTCTCTAAATTCATAGTTTAGGAACTGCAATGAAAAAAAAAAAGAGAATATGAGTGTTCCAACAATTTCCCCTTTAAAATATAAACACTGAAATATAAACACTGTTTATAAAATATAAACACTGAAAAAGCAGTCCTTATTCATGTGTTTCTACTTGGATCTGAAACTTGCACATATTGGTCAATAAATATTTGATGAGAACAGATTTATTTTTGAAAAGAAAAGAAAATATTTAAAACCTAGAAACAGGGTTAAAACAAAAAAACAGTTTGCATCATAACTCTAAAGTATTTAAAATGTTTTTGGAAGGAAAGATTTTTCTAAATAGATATCCATTAAGATCCTTATATAATATAAAAATATGAATAACATTTTTATTTTAAATATGGCATATCAATGGCTAAAAGGAAATATTTAATGCCAGGTTATAATTCTCTTTGTAAAGCTATTTCCAAAGGAAATAAAAAATAAAATGTTTAATTCAGTCACAACTAAATCCATTATAATTAATACTTTAATAAGTTCTATTCACAATTTGTAAGCCATTGACTGTGTTTTTCCTTGTTGTTGTTTGCTTGTTTTTTAGGAGTTAACAGGGATTGAACCCAGGAACTTGTACATAGGAAACAGGTCACTCAAACCACTGAGGTATACCCATCACCTCAAATTTATTCTTAAAACACTGTAGTGGGGCAGAGTTTTCTTTCTAAAATATAGAAAGACTCCTTCATATTGACTAATGATCATACAATTTAGGAGAGAAAGTTCTTTAGGAATGTAACTCACAGACTATAATGATTTAAAATTTTCTGGCTTCAAACAAGTGTGTGTGCTAGTTTTTTATACTTATTCACATTTATCATTTCTAATTTTTTTTCATTCCTTATGGAGAATCATATTTCAAATTGGTGTCATTTTTCTTCTTCCTGAAAGACTCCTCTAACATTTCTTGTGTCAGTAGTCTGCTGGTGATGAATTTTGCTTAGCTTTTAGATGTTTGAAAATATCTTTATATGTTACTTTCATTTCTTCAATTTATTTTCAAAATGTACAACTAACTCTGTGGACAACTGTTTTTAATACTTACTTTAAATATATTATACCACTGTCTTCTGACTCGAATGTTTCTATCAAAATGTCTGGTGGTACTTTTTTATTTTTTTTGTATGTGTTATATTTAATGTGCCTTTTTCTTCCTCTAATTTTTAGATTTTCTCTTTGGGAATGCCAGTTTTAAATTATTAGATTATGATGTATCTTCATATTCCCTTCATGTTTCATCTATCATGTTCTCATTGAACCTCTTGGACATGGAGGTTTATACTTGTCATTAAATATAGAAAGTTTTAAGCCTTTATTTCTTCAAATTTTTCTGCCATTTTTCTCTACTTCTGGGATTTCAAGTAATCATATATCAGGCATTTAATATCACTCACAGTACATTGATGCTTTTTCATTTCATTTTCATCTTTTTAAAAATCTTTGTTTATTTTGGATAGTTTCTATTGCTATTTCTTCAGACTCATTAATCTTTTCTTCTGCAATGCCTAATCTACTGTTAACACCTGTATATATTTTATTTCAGACATTGCATTTTTCATCTCTAAAAGTTTGGTTTCATTCATTATTATAGCTTCCATGACTTTCCTGTTTTCTTTTATCTTTGGTATACATGGAGTGAATACATAATAAATTATTAATGTCATTGTCTGCTAATTCTAACATCTGTCAATTATGGGTTATTTTGATACATAATTTTTATTCTCATTGTGGTCAGTATTTTCCCGCATTTTTGCATGCCTGGGAATTTTTTATTTGATGCCAGACATTGTTATTTATACATCAAAAGTACTGTATTTTTTGTATTCCTTTAAATATTTTTGTGTTACTTTAAATATTTAAATGATATATATTTAAGTATTAAATACCCAAATGTAAAGTCAAGCTTGATAGTTGAAAGCATGTGTGCATATAAACAATGTTATATTTAATAAGAATGAACCTGGGAAATGGATGTGACTCAGATGACTGGGCTCCTGCCTACCACATGGGAGGTTGTTGGTTCGGATCCTGGTGCCTCCTAAAGAAGAGAGTGAGCTGGCATGATGGGCAGGCACAGAAAACTGACACAACAAGAGACACAAGAAGAAAAAACATCAGAGATACAACAGAGTAGGGAGCAGATGTTTCCAGTGCCTCCTAAAAAAAAAAGAAGACAGAGAGCTGATAGGATCAGCAGGTGTAGCAAGCTGGTGCAACAAGATGATACAACAAGAGATGTGGGGAGAAACATTATGAGAAAAACAACAAAGCAGGGAGTGGAGGTGGCTCGGGTTCTTAGGCACCTCCCTTCTACATCAGAGGTCCTGGGTTTGGCTCCTGGTGACTACAAAAGAAACAAGGAAGACAAACAGACACAGCAAGTGAAAAACATCAAGGGATGGGGAGAAATAAATAAGTGAAATAAAATAAATCTTAAAAAAAAGAATAAATCTAAGAACTTACTTGAATCCAAAGAAATTATTTTAAATTAATATATATTATCTATATCTATATATCCTTAGGATCACCAAAATCCATGACTCATTAATTCAGTAAGGTTTTGCTTACTGTTATGTGTTTGTTTTCTGTTTTTAATACTGTAGCAGTTTGATATGGTTATGAATTCCAAAAAATAGATATTGGATTATGTTTGTAATCTGACCTGTACCTTGGCATGATTGAGTTATGATTACCCCTTGGTGGGTGGGGACCAACTCAGAGATAAAAGGCATGGCAAAGAACAGAGTTGAGGGTTTCTGATGTTCGAGTTTTGATGTAGGAGTTTGCTGCTGAAGACTTAAGCTGGGGCCCCAGGAAGTCAGCACGCAGAGGAAAGAGACGCCAACCCCAGGAGAAAGGAACCTTGAACCCAGAGAGAAGCAAGTTCTGGAAGGGAGGAACCCAGGGCGCCTGAACCCTCACAGCCATCAGCAGCCATCTTACTCTAACATGTGAAAATAGACTTTGGTGAGGGAAGTAACTTATGCTTTATGGCATAGTATCTGTAGACTCCTACCCCAAATAAATACCCTTTATAAACACCAACCAATTTCTGGTATTTTGCATCAACACCCCTTTGGCTGACTAACACAAACACTGAATATTTGACATCTATTACTTAAGATTTTAAGTTCAAGAATAGCAAGTTCCTCCAAACATAAATCCTGATGTTTATCAATAGTTAAATTTTCATAGGTTATTGAATTTTGCAGTTAGTAAGGAACTTTATTGCTTAGTTATTAGAAACCTATACTTTTGCAGATGATTCAGATGCTTATTTAAAATCATACATCTAGATATTAACAGTTTGTGATTATGAATCAATATCCCCCTATTCACAATCCAAATAACCACACATCAATTAAAATAAAGCTGAAATTTTATTAAGTTCTGATTAGCAAGTGATAATTCTGATTTTATTTGTACAGTAGAAAACAACTTTTTAAAACATTTCTAGAGAAATAACATTCTAGGTATATATTTTTTAAATATCAGTGATTTGTTTCTTTTTCTTCTCTGGCTCTCCCTTGCTCCTCCTCTTTCTGTCTCTCACTTTAGCTTTCTCTCTCTACTTCTCTGAAACATATCTTCCATATTATTACAATTATTATGTTTAGTTTGGTGACTCCTCCATCCCAAAAGTCGGGGCAGAAAAACCAAAACAGAAAGAAACAGGCAAGAGTAGAGGCACTAATAGTTTGTGGGTAGCTGCTAGTGAGCAGAGGTTCTTAATTAACGTCCAAGGTTTTGGAACCCTATAGAAAGTACACTAAAGAGGTACTACCTTTGAATTCTATAGACATCAAAGATTTGCATTCTCACTTAAATGGAAAATAAGCTTATCTTTACTTTCCATCTAATTGACTATAAAAAGGCTATTCAAAATATATTTTGCTAATGAGTTTAAAGAGCATCAAAAAAGTTGTTTCCCTGGCCCTCCCCCATCTCTACCCAAAAAAGCAAGAAATGTATGTATGATATGAACTGATAGAAGTCTGATTTTTATCTATAAGCGTATGCAATTTTCTTATCAGGGTTCTTTTAAATTACATAAATAAAATTTGACATAGCTTCTATAAAGGTTTTATATAGAAACAAAGTTAAGAAATCGTTTAATTTTTAAGGTTTACTATTCAACATGCTTATAGAATGTTGTGTTTTTTTTCGTGGTGTTAGTTCAGACTGAAAGATGCTTTAGAGCTTTCTTATTCATTTTATTGGGCAGAATTACATTGACTGCTGTTTTGAATCAATTTCTACCATTTTAGAAAACAGATTGCTGTATGAACAGTATTCAAATTCAGTATTTTAGATAAGCCTCATTTTGTCTAAAAGCAGATAACTAGGAAAGTTATAATTATAATATTAGAGGAAAAAACTGTCTTATAATTAAGGGTGAGCTGTCCTTTAAATTCATCTCCACAATATTCACATACATTCATTAACTTCAGATGTAATTGGGAGGCATATAATTAAAGCAATGGTTCTGAATGTTTATCAAATTACCACCAATCATCACAGTTTCTTGATGATGTTCAGCAACATGGTGCATGGACATCAATAAAATACTAATTATGAATTACTAATTGTAATGACTCCACAAAGCATCACTGTTTAAATTAAATTAAGTTGGTTTTATTGACTTAATTATTGAAGGATGGGCTGTTTCAAGCTGTAAAATTTTGAACTGACATTTTAAATTACTTCTACTATTATAATTAATGCCATTTCTTCTGAAAGTAGGAACCACAAGCAAAAAGATACTGAGGATAATAGGTCACACAAATTAGCACAAACTTGCTTACCAGATGCAAGGAAGTAAGCGATCTGTTAAAAAATACTCATATATTTCATTTTTGCTGTTTATTTTTAAAATATGGAAATGTAGAAGCAATGACCTTTCAAGAATTTTCAGGGCAAGCCTTTCCTGCATTTCATAGATGTAAAAGAACCTCAAATTCATATAAACCGCAACAACAATTACCAATAATTTTTTATCCAGGTATTATGCACAGCATTGCTGCAATCAATCTGTTTCTCTTCAAGCTTGAAATCCCCTGCTATGCATCGACAAGGCGATCATTTTCTAATAAGTTTTTTCATATTATAAACTCCAGAAGAGTAGTTTTTTAATCAATTAAATTATGTTTTTAAGGAGCAACTCAAAATTAATTAATTTCAGAACACATCTGATTGACACTTGGTTCAGAAACACAAGTGAACCAAAATTGTTTCTTCCCTCAAAACATTTACTTTACTTGGAAACACATACTATACTAATTATTTAGTATACCAAAATTAATATCTTAATTATTGTTTTTCACATTCACACTGACAAGTGGCGTACATTTGTAAATGAAGACACTGAATGTGTAAAAGAACACCTTCTGCCCAATATGCAACTACTCAGCTCTCTTCAGTAGTGATTAATTCAGGAGATTTCCAGTTATGAAGACTTGCAAGACTGTGGGGTAAGAAGCAAAACAAAACAAAACAACATCAGGACTTATTACCTTCATCAATTTAATTCTAGGTAGTTTTGCTATTTTCAGATTTGAGTAAATATTTTCAAGATCTTGTGAAACTGAAAGAGGCCTCCCAGTTTATTTAAAATGTGCTAAAGATCTTTTTCATCATCTACACAGTTTTCACATAACAGAGAAAGCTACATTATTTACTGTGTTCTCAGAGATTAAATCAGTCTAAGAATTACAGTCTTATATCTCAGACTGAAGTAAAATAGTCTTAAAACTGATCCAGTTTTGATGTTTTAAAGCTGTATTGCAAATTTTCAAATGCAAATACTTTGTCCATGATAAATACCAGCTGGTGTCTTCTTTTATTATACATTCTTTGAAATCTATATTACTCTGTTCATTAGTTTGCTCCTCTCTCCTTTATTGGATCATTAGTTTGGGGGAAGTTGAGAGATCCTAACACATCTAACTATCACATGGACAATAAATATCATCAACCTTCCCCCTTTGTTTTTCTCCTTGGTTCAAGGAAGACAAATGGGTAAATCCATGTCCTAAATATCACGGTTCCAAAGTAGACAACCAAAGCTGACTCTTACTGTTCTTAATACATATTATTCCATGGTCTTCCCAGACCTCAATTTGATCAGCTTTGACAATGGTTTCTTCTGATTTTTTTCCTTAGTAAAATGCTTTTGGTGATAACTAGATATAATGGCATTCACTTGATGTGAGTTTGTGAAACTATTACCTTAGTGCAATTGATATGCTTTATTCAGTTCAGCAATTGGCCATGCTGCCTTAAGGAGCCAAAATTACCAATGTTGCCAAGCCAAGAAACAAGTGAAATAGGTGCTTGTTTCCAGGAGCTTTAACTGCCATCAACTTTCAGAATATCTCATTCCATGGGGAAGACTAGGGTTTATGTGAGGCCAGCAGAAGTGTTCCTGCAATCACACTTTCTGAAGGGGGCTAAATATGCCTTTATTATAGTCTAGAATGGCTTTGCTATTCTCTCTAGGACAACCTAAAATGAATGGCCTTGCCAGTGACAGTGATGCTGGTGTAGAGGCCACAAGTAGCTCTTGCATCAGGAAGTACAATGTGAGGATTAGAAAGTGACTTCTTGTCTGTGGGTCACGACAGCAAACCTGAACAATGCAGTTTCTTTAGGAGACAGCTAATTCACTCTAATAGACACTCTGATGCTTTATTAATTATTGCTATTAAAAGTTATAAAAAGCCTGAGACTGAGAAATACAATAAAAATACTGGAAAAGCATCAGAAAGTAATAAATACATCAAGTAACAGAAATCATCTGCATTAAATTCTCACAAGACATTTGAAAAATGATTAAATGCGAGCCTTAACAATGGACACACAATTCAGGTAGAATGTCCTGGCTATAATTCTGGTTAATTGATCTTTTACTTAATGTAAATTACTCTAATGCATCAATCCTTCCCTCCATTGTATTATTAGGGAAACTGTATTGTAACTGTTTTTGAAATTAGAGACTTGCCCAATGTTTCCTTCTAAAAAAACAACTTCTATATGTAGTTGCCGGCTTTCCATCATTGTATTTCCTACAATGTTTAAAAAAGAGGCATACATGTAAGATTTATACTTCTCTCTCCAACTACAGAACACAGTGCATTCTGATTCACTCTGAAAATGTCACAGAGTTGCCTATGGGAAGAAGAGGAAGATTCTTCGAAGCCTGTACAGATGGTTTTGGCAGTATTTATTTATTTATTTATTCATTTCTTTTACTCTCTATGGCATTCATAGCCAGTGACGTGATTATAACAGTAAATTATAATTTATTTTATTTAAAGTGTTTTAAAATATTTTCTTATTAACCATACTGTGGCCTGAGATCTATGCATTTATTTTTCCCCAAATAACTCAGTTTATTGCTCTTACCATTACACTGAACTGCAACTTGATTTTGAGCCTATGGTGAATGTATTCATCTCTCCTAAAGAACTCCTAATATGATGATTTTTACAATCAAGTATGAAATATCCCCCCACAGAAACCTACCAAAGAAAAGGGATAAAATATTAATGAGTAAACCTTGAGGAAAGTACACATTGAAATCTTCCAACGAACATATATTATGATCAAATAAGGAAACTGGACCGTCTGAGTCCGGACCTCCTGCTGTTAACCATTGTGCTCAGAAGAGGTAAGTCAGAAGGTGGACCCTCCCTCAAAAAACTCATTGTCCAGTAGGAAAGGAAGGTCACATATGGAGGCAAGTGATTAAGAGACATTTATTTTTTAGTAATTATAAAGATAGCAAACTATCCATAGTTGTAATACCCAGACTAATATAGTTGTGGAAAGTAATAATAGCTGACATTTGTTGAGCACCTACTGGGTGCTGACTTATCCCAAACCTTTCCTAAAGTATTTAATTTTTGTTAAATCCTCACTAAAAGCTATATGAGGCTTACACATGATAAATGGGAGAAAAGTGATATCGGTTGCCCAAGATCGGACATGCAGTAAATTGACAAATGCACATAATTGATTTTGAATTTTTTTCTACTTTTTGATAGAATATTGGTCTCTGCTATAGGGAAGATCTATCTATTCCAAGTTTTTTTTTTCCCAAAAGTTCATATTTTGCTGGACAATACTTATATATATATATGATATAACATAGAAAATATTATCCCTCGTAAGGAAAAACAATTCAAAGGTTCACTGATTTTTTATTGAAAACAGGCTGTTGTCCAAAATTTAATGAGCTCCTTCCTAAAACTTGGCCCACTCAAACAAACACATACTCTCCACCTACACACATAGAAATATACACATTGGAGATTTCTGTCTCTACATGTCTTCTTAGCATTTAAAGGATGAGCTTTTATTTTTATGTTAAATCGTTTTTAATATGTAGCACCTAACTAACACACTAGCACTCAAAAAATGTGCCTGAATTGAAAACTTGAAGTAGAGACCAAATAAAATACAGTCAGAACTCAAATATCCTCAGTCATCCTACAGGTTTTGTATTTGTGACACTTGTCATTTATTGTTGCCCCTTAGATGTTGTGGAATTGACCCTGAAGACACAGATATTGTATATGCTATGATTATATTCTTCAACAGACAAGTTTTTATTCTGATGCCACATGTTTTATTTCCTGTTTTACTTTTAGTTGTTTCTGTCTTGTAATGTTGGCAAAGGCATTCCCATGAGAATCGACTACAGTATAGATATTTATTTCCTGCCCAAATCATTTCAGGCTATGTATCCTCATGATGGTCCTTGTTAGTTTTCTGTCGAATGTTAGAAAAGAACTTTGTATTTTGAACTGAATCTTCCCCATCACCTATATATGATTTTATATCTTACAGAGGAGTTACAACAACTTCCATTTTTATATTGTCAATTGAATCTCTTTCGTGGATGTTTGAGATATTCTAAAGGTACAGACGTTGCTGAACTAAATCAGGCCAGACCTTTCAGAAGTGAAGTTTTCTTTTGAACAAGAACAGGTTGACAGGGCACAGCATTGGATTTTCAGCCAAAAACAGTCAAATATGGAACTAATAGTTTTCATTTTAGTGGTACAGCTCCGCAACTCTTTCTTGGCAAGTATTTTCTGAATGCCTGCCTGATTAATTTAACTTCTATTTATACTACCCTAATTCAACAGAACCATAAGAGTATTTACTATCTTCTCCATCAGGTCAAATCAGGCAGACCTAATATTAACTGCACATACCTAGAAAACTGTCAAGTAAGCATATTTTATAAAAATTAAGGCTAAACATTTTATATTAAAGTGTATGTAAATAGTTACTGGCATCAATATAAAATTAGGCCTAAAAAGAATCTTCAGATAATTTTGTTTCTCACTTAATTTTCAATCATTACTTTAAAAATAATGATCGTTGGGAAGTGGCTGTGGCTTAATCAGGTGGGCTCCCATCTACCATATGGGAGGGCCTGGGTTCATGTCCCAGGGCCTCCTTGTGAAGTCAAGCTTGCCCATGAGCCACAGAGAGCTGACAGCCTGTGGACATGTCATGGAGAGCTGACACAGCAAGATGATGCAACAAAGGGAGACAAGCAGACACAGAAAAAACACACAGTGAATGGACACAGAGAATAGGCAGCAAAATAAGCTGTAAGGAGGGGAATAAATAAATAAATAAATAAATCTTAAAAAAATAAATAAATAAAAATAATGGTTGTTCTGCACATTCTTCCTTCCAAAAGTGTCACTTTTTCTTTCTATACTGCAGGAGAGTATATGGAGACATCCTGTATTATTAAATGTATTCCCACCTGCCAGGCAATACCATATACCCTTGTCACCTTTATAAAGTGAAAGACATGTTAACAGCAGTGGTCTAAGAAATGTTGACTGCAATTAAACTTTTCAAATACATTCAAATACATTTCTCAGTTCTTCATGGTGACGTCTTATTTAATGCACTTGAATACTGCCAGATTGACCAAAATGGTAAAGGTTCATTTATCTTTTGGAAAAATCCTTAATTATTGAACAAGGAGACTAGCATCCAGAAATTTATGGCAAAAGAAAAAAGAAGAGAACAAATTAAGAGCTCTACAGAAAGGCTAATGTGGTTTTAATTTGTGAGCAATAAATGACAGATCTGCATTATTCGAGCAAGGAATCATTTTGGTATAATGGTTCTTTGCCTATAGCAATCTTTTTTTAATTTCATGACTAGAAAACATGAACACAACAGCTATACAAAGAACAAGAACACATGAAAATACAAATTCCCACTTCACAGATTTCAGGATTATATTATATACAAAGTAATCTTAACTTGCTAGCCTCTTATTAAATATTCTTTACTCAATTTGTGTACCAGTCTTGCAAAAATTTCTCAAAACCCTTCAAGGTTTTGAATATGTTCATAACATTTTATTGCTGTTTTTTTTTTTTTTTTTGGAGGTACTGGAGATTGAATCCGGGACCTTGTACATGTAAAGCAGGTGTTTAACCACTGAGTTACACTTCCTCCCATCACATGTTTTGTCATGTTAGAAAGTCAATTGTTTTTTTTTTCATAGTCAGTTAGTAGCATAACTTAGAGAACATTTGTCAGTATAAAGAGCACTATCTAATTCATTTTTAAGGAAACATTAAAAGGATAAACCTTAATGTGTTTAACCAATCTAAATTAGCTTTTTAATATTTTTCTTAAACCCTTTCTAACAGAAAATATTACCATGGCTATCTGTCTTAATATGGATTCCAGTAGAAGCAGAACCTGAAAAAAGGACTACAAAAACATAGTTTATTTGGTAGTAGATCCAGTAAATACAGGGCTGGGATTATTTACGGAAGAGACACAGGGAAAGGAGCAACCCAAAAGTGAGTGCAGTTTTAAGAAACCACAGTGGACAGCTGGAGTTCAGTGGTGAACATTCCTTAGAGTTATTCCAATTTAAGGACTAGGAAGCTGTAGCATATATCCACCAATGCTTTGTCAAGACCATCACTGATAGAGGGCTGCATATAGCTTAGTTCTCCAGCACTGTTGAATTTCTTTGTGCACGGTTTTAGCATGCTCTTAACAGTCAGAAAAATCCCTCAGACAAAAAATAAAAATGTTCACATGAAATATTCTTCTTATAGATTTGTAGAGAGAATATGAATCTTTTACAATAGCCCTATTAATATTAATGTTTTTAATTTTTTGTAAAAGGGTTAAGGTATGCCCATTTTTAATTTCACAAACAACCCTATATACTCCTACAAGCCACATATGCTTGGTTTCCTCCACACATTTCCTCACCCACAGAATTTTAATAGATTCTATGATATTTGCTAATCTAATAACTGAGAAAAATGGTTTTTCACTTCCATTTTACTTAACATTAATTTCATTAAATTGAAACTAAGCTATTTTTTAAAGTTGAAAGCATTTTATTTTTCTGTAAACTGTCCATATACTTGCCTATTTTTATAATTGCTTCATTGATATGTTCTATATTGAGTTTTACAAGCTCTTCATTCACTGAGGAAATAATGTCTTTGTTACTCAAGAGGAAATATATTTAACCAGCTTCATTTAAGTATATTGAGTCTCAGGTGTTTAATGCTAGGCAGAAAAATAGGGTAGATTTTCAGAAATTGATTGGCTCATGGATATTATTCAGCTCAAGATAGAAAGTGTCAAATTTACGCTGAAGAAAATCTTAGCAATTTATATTATCTCCAGCAATTTGCATGAATTTCTTACCACATCATAATATTTTCCATGCCCTAATTTTTAATATTACAAAATATTTGGCAATTTAACAAAGTGCTTCCTATTTTAATTAACTGCCTAAGAATAGTACGAAAGCATAAAGGTCATTGGAGAACAACTTAATTACAACACAAGCACAGAGAGTGAAGAGAAGAGTGTGGCCTGCAGATGCCTTAGAAGACCCTGGGAAACCTGTAAGAATTCAATTTTGCCTTGGAGGAATGAGGTTTAGGCTGTCAGAGAAAAAGAATTAGGTCATTCTTTGTTTTAAGAATAGCATAAGCAAAACTGTGACTGCAGGTTTAAGTATGTTGTACTTGTGGATCCTTGAGGAAAGAAATCTGGCATCTACTGACTACAGATGAATGACACCAAATAATGAAGACTTTGAAAGTATTAAGTAGGCCAAAAGCAGCCATTGGGCATTCTTGAATGCATGAGGAGTAAGGTGATTAAAGAAATGTTTCCCAAATTTGCTCAGGATGTGTGTGAAAATTTCACTGGAAGAGAATAGGATTGTAAACAGAGACACCATTTAGAATGATCAATAAAGTACGATAAAAGCAATTATTAAAGTTTGTGCAACTCTACCATATGCATATAAAGCAATAAAATGGATTCTTTCTAAGAACCAAGTCTTAGAGTCATCACAAAAGACCACATCTTGAGATTGCATCATTGTATATTTATCATGTTTAAGTTTTCCAGTCAGAAAAGAAAGGATTACTGTAAAATAATAGTCATAGAAGAGGAAAAATATTATATATATTTCTCAGAATTTGATTATTCCAATATGTCATAGTAAGTGTAAGAGACCTTTTGAAAATGTAATACCCAAATTGAAATTTAGTAACTTCATGTGTTTGTTTTTGCAGACAAAGAATGTATAGTACAAAACTTAATACAAATTTTGAGAAGTGTTCTCTAATTTGATTTTCCTTTCATAACATCAGTTTGAAATTATTTTTTCAGTTAAATTTTAGTAAGTTCCTCCATGGTCTCACTAGGGAGTGAAAAATTCAATCAACTAAAACATTAAGGGGAACTATAGAGCACTTCCTCTAAATGAGAAGCAGAAATTCAACCATACTGGTTAGAGTCCTCAAAATGAACAGATTCCCTTTTCTTTACTGAGATAGCTGTGATCATACTTCTCTTGCCCAAATACAAAATCATTGAGATGTCATTTCCAGAGAATCCCAATTTTCTCTCTCATAAATTCTCATTTTTAGTTGATGATTTCTAGGCTCTAGTGCTTCTGTTCTTTTCTGTAATACTTTTTTTTTTTTTTTTTTTGGATTGCCACTGATGTTAGCCACTTGAACTTTTTTGCTGTATGAACATTGAAAAATGTTCATGAAAATAAATCAATTCATAAAACTGTAACAGCTGGATACCCAGTTCAATTTTCTCCTTGTGAAAAACTAATGAGTTTGGTAAGTAAGTAGCCAGGAGAGGAACTGGCATAAGATTTGCAGTTTCTTTTTCTTTTTCAATCCAATGAAATTGTGAAGCAGTTTTGATATAAAATTGACTCTATCATAATATTGTATATATATTCAGAGTCAAAATTCAACTGATAATTTAATAACAATGTTACATATATTTGAGACAAATGGTGATAAGATTTCTTTATTTCTAGATAATAATACTTCATACCCTTTACTCAACAAATATTAGAGTGCTACTATAAATTGTTTATACTTGAGCAGTTGTCAGGAGTTAGTATATCAAATAAGATCCAAGAATTTTGATACAATCTAGCCAATAATCCAACCCACTTTCTCTGTTTGAATACTGAAGTAAACTCTACATCCCAACTTTTCTTTTATATTCTACTTAGGAGGCAATATATGATTAAGTTTTAATTAAAGGAATATAATCTGATATGATATAAAGCTAAACTTTTCGTAAATTATCCTCCTTGCTTTTTCCCTCTCCTGGTGATTTAGGAGGGAGATTTTAAAGATGGTGGAGCCAAAATTATGCAGGCAACACAATCCCTTCGTTGCTACTTGGAGAATACTATCAATGAAGAACATCCACTATAAATATTGCATGAGCAATAATTTATCTTGTGTTAAACTCTTGAGATTTTGCAATTTATGTTTCAATGGTTAATGCCAACTTAATTAAAATGCTCATGAAAGGCAGTTGAAAAAAGGCTGAGAATGATGGGAAAATTACTAAGGTTATGTTTTTCATAAGCCTGGAAAAGGGGTGACTCTTAAAATGGGAAGCTAGTTGTGATTTTTAGAAATAAAAATTAAGCATTATGTATTGCACTTATGAGATTAAAGACTCAGATTAATTGATATCCATTTACTACAATAATGTATTTTCTTACTATTCTTTCCCACTCTGTGAAAACAACAGAAAGAACATTTTGAACTTTGAGAACAGGTGGAAGAGGAATAAATGCAGAGTCAGCTTCATGGGTGTGTTGCCAAGGCAGTAGCTAAGGGCCCCACACTTGGAAATGCCCCAGAGTTGTTTAATTCTTTGATGCTGCTGTCTTGGACTTCTTATAATTTTTAATCAATGGATCCCATGTTTTCAATTTTCACTGGGCTGTAAAAAATTATGTAACTAATCCTGAATATATCATATGGCAAGTCAAAGAATACTGAATCCTAGGACAGGAGTGTGGGAAGATGAGTGCAAACCAAATTCATATTACCAATTCCCAAATGGTGAAGCATTAGGGTCAACAGAAAGAAATAGGTTGGTGGTTGGAGGTGTTTTAAAATATGAAAATGTCTGCTAAAAAAGCAGTTAGAACCCAATTCCCCTTTTCCATTCAAAACAGGCAACTCCTCCAGTAGAGTCTCCTCCCCTAACCTAAAAAAAATTATCTGTAGTTTTATTTCCTGGAGAGCAGAAAACAGATGGTCTCAGGACTGAGGAGACAGGCATAAATACCAAACTATAAGAGTATGTTTTCCAGCTATCAGTGCATTGCCTTTAGCTGGAAATCTACATTTCATGACCTGTTCTGTTATAATGAAGTTGAACCCTGTAAACACTTATCATTTCAGCAGTCACAATGGTAAATTTCATCAGTAGAGAACAATGGAGTGTCACTGGGGAAGAAAAAGACTTTTCATCTTGTAACTGATCATAAATTAATAAATATGTCTTAGCTCACTAAACTGTATTTTAGGCACTTACTAACCATCTGATGTATTGCAATATAGCCATGATGTATGTTAATCATTTAAAAAGCCAGAAGCAATTATCTGTAACTGTTGTAATTCACTGAACTGTACCCAGATGCCTTGTTCCTTTGAAGCTGATGCTATGTTTTGTAAACTGCATAATTTTCACCTAGTAACTGAACAGAGACAAAACAACTTGTAACTAGCCCCCTTGTATCCCCTTATCTTGTTTTGCAACCCTGAAGTCTAATACTCCTGTAAGTAGCCTTCATTGTTTATTAATGAAGTAACATGACTCAGTCCCAAACTAATCAAGCCATTTCTAATCAAAGTTAGCCTGGCTAGCATGTGTAATAGTCTAAACCTCAAACTTCAAGTGAACTAAGCATGTCATCAATCTGTGCATACTCAGAGATTAAACTATCTTTAAACCCCTTCATCTCAAATCATGAGTCAGCACGATGCTCATCTGCCATGCTCCCCACTATTCTACTATTATCTTCTCCTCAGCCTCACATCCCCACCTCCCTTCTTGTTCAAGCCCATGAAATCCCTAAGCACTTCCAACTCAGGAAGACAGATTTGAGAATGCCTTCCTGTCTTCCAAGGCTAGCCTTTGTTGAATAAACTCTTTTCTCTTCTCAAAATCCTGATGTCACATACCTTACTCTCTGGTGTGCATCAGGCAAGGACTCACTTTTGAATGACAATAATCTTAGTCTGATGTGTTTCCATTTGCTTCCATTTTTCTCTTATCTCATGGCAGCTGCCAGTGGCTTGGGGGAGGGAGGGGGGATCCAGGAATACTCCCTCCAATCAAATTCAGCAGCACCATTCTGAATGGCTTCCCAGTTTTAGCTGTACCCCAGTGGTTTCCTGAGGTTGACTTCTTTGTTCATACACCTGTCCTACAGACTTGTGTGTCCTCCTTGTTTGTCCAGAACTGAGTTTCCCACCCACCCACACCATGAAGTATATGTCTTGCTTGCCTGTCTGGCGGTGGCTGTACTCCAGTCCCTTATTTTCATACTTATCTATCAGACCTTACTTTTTGTCCACCTGCCTGCTAGAAAGGTGATTCCTACTTGCCAGTCCTACTTGTGGTTACCTCCCTACTAATCTCACCCAACTCATACTCCAGAGAAGGATTTTCTGCTAGTTCAACAACTGTGAATTAGCTCTGGCCTAGGGCAACCCGACTTCTCTGCCAACCCCAATTTGTTCAATGACATCTCCTTTAGGGAATCGAAGGAGTGTGGTAAAATATATACATTAAAAACTAAGCAAACAACCTGCAACAATAACAAAAAAGACAATTATGAATTCCAGGAAAAACAGAAAATGATTGAGAGGAAAGGAAATCATAATATACCACACAGCTAACTATGAAAATATTTGCACTGTTTTCATAATATAAGCATTGATATAAGCCAAATTACAATATAAATGAATTGGGAGGATGGGAAAAACTAATAAGTAATGGGGGAAAGAGGTGAGAAGAGTTAAATCTTCATCTTCTAAGTTGGGAAATCAATAAAATTTAAAAACAAACAAAAAGTTACCAGTACAGTCATATAAGTTATTTATAAAAAGGTAAAGTCAAAACAATGAGTTTATGGAGATGGAATTTTATGAGAGGGAAGTGAAGAATGGAAGTCTGATACCTCTGTTTTCCATAAGAAAATTTGCAAAGTTAAAGTTATTTTACTCTTCCAAGTATATGAGTGCATACAGGTTATAAAAATGAACTGTTAAAGTGACTGTTTTAATGGCTTATTCTGGCCACCTCTTACTTTTCTTTTTTATAAGTTATGCAGCAGAAGTTTGGAGAAATGAAGCATTGATTATGTTGACAAACTAACTTGAAATATAAAACATAAATTGAGAGAAAAAATATAATGTGTGATATACAAACATTTTTTATATATCTTGAGAACACATTTTCCCTACAATTCAAATATAGCTTGCTGTTTAGCTAGATATTGTTCTTAAAATATTTATGGTATTTTACTATTTACTGAATACTATTTATAGTATTTATTGCTATTACTTATAGTAATAGAAAAATACTTCTTTACTTTTCCCTCTCAAATATATTTAATTTTACTAGAATTTCACTTTTTAAAATAAATATTTTATTATTAGTGAAATGTAATTTCTCAAGAAAATATATATTGGCTTAAAGGAGCATTCTTTTCAATTAAATATTACATTTCTTTACTTGAGTTCTCCTACTTGCATTGAACATTGGTGGTATTTCATAAGTTGGAAATATAAAGATTCCTTAAGAGTGAGTCTTAACGTATTTCCATATCCATTGCATAAGCCAATAAATAGTAATTTCATGAGGGATTAATGGAGAGAGTGGAATACCAACAAGCTATCTGTGAATCTTCTGAAACTACACATTGGTCAGGTATTATAAGTGATGGAGGAAAGTTTACCTTTGGGTGTTTTTGTTTTTAATTTAACTAATATTGTAATGGTCCTTTTCAGAAATATATTAGTAGCCTGGATAGGGTAGATACAGTCCTTGAGCATAAGCAGTCACCTGCTATCCACTGAGCACATTAGTTTACTTATTTACTAGTTGTCACTATGTTGATTTGCCTATATTATCATAATGGAAATAAGTGCACTTTGTAAACGTCTGAAAATTTCATGGCTTGTTTCTTTACATTGAAGGAAATTTGTGACTTGTTCCCTTACTTTATATTTGTCTAATTTTTTTTTAATCCAAAAGAACAGGTCTCTCCACCCTTTGGTATTTAAAGCCTCTCTTTTTAATCAGTCCATGATTTATTTTTCTCACATGAGAGATTTCATGTGTTCTATACGTTTTCTTCAGGGTTCTGCCTCCCTCCCATTTCACTCATCCTCTACTCCTTCACTCTCTTATTGATCCTCAGCCATTCTCAATGGTAAATCATCTGAAATCTAAAAAGTCTTGGCAGCAGAGACAGCATTTTTGAAATCTACAAGAGCAGCACTTTAAATTTTAGAGGCTTTCCTCCCCTTTTTTCTGAGTTACAGTAAATCTGGTTGATGTCAGTTTTAGACTGCTAGTGTTAAAGTGACTTGGAAAACTGCATTCATTAAGTACTTTCGATGAGAATGGAGTTTTTTAAAATCCATTTGCACAATGGATAACCTGAGCAGTAAGGTTACAGATACAGTAATGTACTCAAACAGCAGAAACTGTTATTCTCTAGAGGAAATGAATTATTTAAGTTGGAAGAACACGTAAAAAATTTGGAGCAAAACTGGTAAAGAAATGAGAAAATGATGATGCAATCAAATCATAGGCTGTATCTAAAATGGGGTTTGAATCTGGGAAAATGTTTCAAATTCTCTAAGCTTTATCATTTCTATCTATAGAACTAAGGAGTAAAATCTGCTAACGAGCAAAAATTTTTCCAATTCAAAACACCTATAATTCTAAGATACAGTTCCCTTCCAGCAATGCTAGTTTTTAAATTGATTCTTCATTGATATTAATGAAAACTAACTCTCCTTTTATATATTATGTTAATGTTAATACAAATAAATGAAGAAAAAAGCCTTAAATTCATCTACAATACAGCAGATTCTCTGTCACCTTATATGTACTTTTTTACCTTTTAATATTCTGGGCAGATAATTGAACCTGAGACCTCATATGTGGGAAGCCAGTGCTCAACCATGAGCTACACTGGCTCCCCTTATATGTATTTTCGAGCATCCATGGGAAAGTAGGGCTTTCTGAATCAATAAAGAAAATATAATTACCCCAATATATTAATATTTATTGCAATAATATTAGATATTTTAGAGTCCAAAATATATTGCATTGATTTATGTTTTAGATGTTTAGTGGGGAAAAAAATTAAATGCTTTGGAAACTCCTTTTAGTTGAAAAAACAATGATGGGATAATTGAAACAGGTATGTACCCCTATACACACTTCCTTGAAAAATGCCTGAATATAAAGATATTTCCAATATAAGAAAGGGAATCAAATGTTAATATTTTAAAAATCTGTATTGAAAGAGAGGGCAATTGCTTGTTTCTTTTTTATATAGGCATTAAGCCAACCTTATTTAAACAAATATTTGCTTAATTGTGGTTATGTATTAGCCAGGACTCTCCAGAGAAATGGACAAGACAGTTCATATGTGTGGTGTAAGAGGGATTTATTACAGGAATTGGCTCAGTAAACCATGCAGGCTGGCAAGTCTGAATTCCATAGATTAAGCCAAATGCTAGAAACTCTGAAAAAACTGACGTTGAATTCCCCAGGGGAAGTTGAATGGATGAAATACAGGCAGAAATTCTTCTTTTTGACTTTGAAAATCCTCAGGTTTGACTTTAAGACCTCCAACTGATTAGATGAGGAAACTCCCCAGTTGCTGAGGACAGACTCTTTTGTTGATTGTAGCTGTAATCAGCCAGTGATATATGCATTCAACTGATTATAGATGCAATTCCTTCTATGACATACCCTCACAATAACAACCCAGCCAGCACTTGCTTGACCAAACAACTGGACATCTAACCAACCTAACCAAGTTGATAAATGAAATTGAATATCACAAGTTGTATTTGTCGTTCTGTTTTAAAGTGTAATACCTGTGCAATAAACTGTAACTATTACCTTTGAGATACAAATATTACCTTTTTAATCTTAAGTAACTTGCTCATGCAGCTAGTTCATCGTCAGAGCAAGTATATGAACACAGGCATGTTGTCCTAGGATCCATGTTCTTAATTATTGGGCTAAAAAGTAAAAGCTGAAAAAAGTTCAGTTCTCATCATAAAAACTGTAATTCCATATCAAAGAATGGTTTAATAGTAGATGATATTATAAAATCTATGTACACTCCAGGTGAAAGTTACTACATTTTATGGCTGAAAACTCAAAAGCTCAAAAATTCTGGGAGGATTTCCAAAAGCAATTTAAAAAAGAAAAAAATATTTAAATCAAATATATTTAGCAAGTATATAATTTTTTTTCTTTTCTCTTTCAAGTGAAGTTATAAAAGGAACCAAATGTTAAAAGAATGAAGGAAGGATTAGTGATACTCAAATGGTCCAGTGCTCAACACTTTTTCTAAATAGTTTATTCTTAATTCTATGAATGAATTGGTGGTGTGTTCCTTGAGAAAGATGTATAGCCAAAGGATCTTTTTTAAAAAAATTTAAATCTAGGAACAGAAATAAATAGAATTAGAAGGATTAAAAATGTAAGTGTGAAAAAAGAATAATTGATGGCAGAATATCCCTGAGCAGGCATTAGCATCAAGAACCTTGGCTTCTAGATTTCCTTTTCAGGGGAAGAATACAAGAGGTGAGAAAAATGGTTGAGAATTGATGAGGTAAAGGAGAAGAAATTCCGAATTGTTCGCATTTGATGTGAGTGACTTTGTTCAATTAGTTAAAGCAATGTCTTTCATTCTGTGAAATTGTCATAGACTGTGATTTGAATAATCCCTCATAAAAGAAGAAAAACTGCTCCATGAATATTTAATTTTTCTCCTGAAAAATGCAAAATCCTTCTGATGTATTTTGTTATGATTAAACTGAGAAGAACCACATGCAAAAATAAAAAGTGAACATCAAATTTCCATTTGATGTTTCCTTTAAAACATGTGAGGGTCTGAACTACCAAATAATAGATCTACTGACATATGGGTTATTTTTTTTGTTGTTTGTTTCCATGGTTATAATAAGAAGGTTAAATAAGGTCTACACTTTATTTGATAGTTACCAGCAGTAGATTCAACATCGTTATTAAAAAATCCATAAGGTTGTATATGATATATGACATTCCTATGGAATAAGACAATAATAACCCAATTTTTATATTATATTATATTATATTATATTATATTATATTATATTATATTATATTATATTAAAAACACAATGTTTGATCATTTTTTAAATGAAAAAATGCATGTTCTACAGAATAATAAAGTATATCATGTTTTCCCTGTATCTAAGAAGGGAGGTATTTATGTACCATAATTCACCAGTGTGGTATAATTTAGTAATGGTTTGCATATCCTAAATTAGGTGTTCTTTCATCGTTGGTTCCTGCTTTGTGCAGAGCTACCTTTCAGGCAAAGCAGCCTCATAAGGCTTTCACCATTGGTTAGAGGCCCACATTAAAGTTCCAATTAAACTAGAACCTACCTTTCTAGGAAGACCATCTATTAGTAGAGCCTCAATGGATTGTCATGGACCCAAGCAGAGAAGACAGGCTAAGACCTGGGTACCATCATATCTCAAAATAAATAGCACCAGATAAACATAATCAGAAATTTCTCCAAATGAACAACATAGATGCAAGAGAGTGTGCTCAGTCAATATAGCTTTTCATCTCAAACAGTTCTACGTAATTTTCCTGGAGGTTTATGAAACTCCTTTTGTACAACGGTGTGAAGTTAGGAATTGTGATGATGGTGCCACTGAGTCACCATCTGTGTTATACCTCTCTGTTCCCTTGTACTAAATTCAGGCAAGTAATCTAATTATGCTACTTGTTAGTTCTGAAAAATGATTAATTATTGCAAAAGAAGTATTGAAAGTGCTGGATTAGGAGTCAAAAGATCTGGTTTATAGTCCTTTCTCCATTATTTAGTAAGTAGGTGGCATGAGATATCCTTTAAACATGTTATCTCAATCTTATCTGTAAAATGGGACTACTAGTAGGCACAGTCTTGCCTACCTACAGATATGATGCAAATAGTCATGTATGCAAAATGTTATATATATATATATATATATATATATATATATATATATAATATATATATATATAAATGTTACCTATACTTTTTTGGAACTAGAAAAAAATTGGACTCAAGAGGCTTCCTCTGCACAAGGAAAGGAGGGTTGGAAGTTATATCTCTTGCTATCTATTTATAATGTTTGTAATTTGGTTACATGGCTATCTTTCTTTTAAAAAGACAAAGTAAAATAAAATTCAAAAACAGGAAATCATCTAAAAATGAACTTCTAGCCAGTTATATTTTTAAGCAAAAAATATAAGAATGTACACACAGAACTTAATCTTGTACTTTTGGAATGATAGATTTTTTTTTTAAATGTGTGATTTAGAAACATATGGTACATTGTTGTTAATGCAAATGAATGCATCGATAGTCCTTGCATTGCACTCTTCTAAATGTTTTGCATGTTTTAATGCATGCAATCCTCTCAACAACTCTATTAGACAATGTATTACATTCCTATTGCTGCTATAACAGACTACCACAATCTTAATGATTTAAAACAAAGCAAATTTATCCTATTACAGTCCTAAAGATTAGAAACCTGAAATGAGTGTTATGGGGCTAAAATCAATGTGTTGGCAAGACTGAATGAATCCTTCTGGAGGCTCCAGGAAAGAATTTATTTCTTGCCTCCTCCAGCTTCTAAAGGCAACCAGGTTACTTTGATTTGGCAGCATCTCTCCAATCTCTGCTTCTGTCACCACATCACCATCTCCTCTTTTTTAGTTGTTACAATTATCAAAATGTGTGTGTGTGTGCTGCCTCAGCACCCATCTTCCTTTGGCTAATCCACCTGCCTCAGCACTGATCTTTGGCCTAGTTAATAAGCAGCTTTCCAGTCCTGAAGCATAAACTCCCCCCAGAGCCCAAACCCTTATCTGTGGCCACCACCCTACCACCCACACAATTCACTTCAAACCCAAAGCTCGTCCCTGATGTTAAGTTTAACAACTTTGCAGCCCTCAGTCTCCCAGCCCCTTTCCTTGATGGTGCACATTCACTTTAAACTAATCCATGGGAAATTAACCGGACTCCACCCCTGCATCACAATAAAGGCAAACAAGTCCCTGGGTTGCTCTTGTTCTACTTGTGTACTCCCCCTGCTGGTTGAGCCACCAGATCCAGTTGTGCTTCCCTGATGACACCTCTCCCTTTTCTCATGCATTATGGCCTCGGTTTTCCATTGTTTTGCAACTAGCCTCCACCTGGACCCAAATTTAAAATTCAACTTAATCAATTTGGAAAAATAGTCATATATCCTCCTGCCTTCCTCTTATAAAGACACATCTTAATAAGGCAGGATAATCTCCCCATGTCAAAATCCTTAACTTAATTCTATTTGCAAACTCCATATTTACATGTTCTGGGGGTTTGGATGTCAATATCTTTCGGCGGGGGCGGATTTATTCTCCCTGCCACAAGTAAGAACTACTATTATCTTCATTGTGTAGATGGGAAAACAAAGATATAGAAAGAGATCTAGGAACTTGTCTAAGTTATGCAGAGAGTGAGTGGTGGAGCCTGAACTAAAAAGAAAAAGAAAAAAATTGAATCTGACCTAAGAACTCATGAAGAGTAATAAAAGTCTCAAATATACAACTTTGGCTAATCCATTCCACTACTCATTCCCATGTGATAATTCTGGATCCAGCCTGAAATGGGCTCACTGCAAGTAGATGAGATAGTTCCATTTTTCCTTGGCCGTCATTAGTGTGTATGTCAATGGTACCTGGATTCCTATGGTAACACAAATATCTCCCTTGTCCATGTCTTTATAAAAGGGAGTAACTCAGAAAGATTTTCCTCTGTTACCTTACTGTGGAGATGCTATTTTTGTGTTCCTCTAGCAGCAGAGCTGCATGTTTTCTGTTCACTGAGGAGATGTTTCTTGGACTTTTGTATGTACCTAAATCACATCAAAATTTACTATAAAAATATATGACTGAAGCCACAGAAGACCTACTCAAGGAGAATCGCCCAATGTGAGGTTTCAATAGAAGCGCTTTACCAAGTTTTGCTGAAAATTGCAATGAATACAAAATGTTGAAAGTCACTTTAAGGATTATGTCCTGATACATTCAAAGCAGTTGTTCCCAGCTAGAGGCAATTTTGCCCCCAAGAGTATATTTTGCAGAGTCTGAAGTCATATTTCCTTGTCACAAATGGAAAGAAGCTACTGGCATCTAATGGGTAGAAGCCAGGAAGAGAATGGAGAGGCCAGGAAAGGCCTTTATGTGTGTTGCCAAGGACAAAGGACCACCAAGAGCCAGACCCAGAATGCCAATCTTAGGGGAGATAGCATCACCTTAATGGCACCTTAATTTCAACTTTCCTTTAGACACGAAACTATGAACCAATACATTCCCATTGCTTAAGCTTACCCATCCATGGCATTTGCTTGAGCAGCCCAAGATACTAAAAAGCCATTCTAAAAGAACGTGAGTAATAATAAAATATTTTATTTTTCAACCTAAATCCAGCCTTCTTTGTGCAAGTGTCTTTCTTTCCACCAGTAGTTGCATGTAGCTTTGACTCTGAAGTGAATAAAGGCAGCAATCTGAAGTGAATAAAGGCAGCAAATAGGAAGCTTGAAACTTCCTACATTTAAAGTCCTGGGAGATGTTTAGTCTTCACCATTAATACAATTTTCTAAAAAAGCTCCCCTGCATTCTACATTCCCAAAAGGGACTCTAGGAAATAGTTGAGCAAACCACCTTCCTCTGTGTGTGGTTCATTGCCGTTGCATGAATGGTAACAAATTCCTGATGCAATAAGCAACACAATGAAAGTAAGCATTTACAATTTCTACCATTTGCCATTTGTAGAACATGTAAGCTTGACTGCCAGTCTTGGATCTATCTAATTCCTTACCAGCTGTGTGTCCATACACAAGTTACTTAACCTCTCCAAGCCACAGTATGATAAAATAAGTGCTGATTTCATGAATCCTCAGATCATGTAGGTTCTTGTGTCTCTAAGTGACAAAAGGGACTAAGACCTGTATAGAATTCCACCTGCTTCATGCAGCTCTTTTTAGTACCAGGCACTGTGCTTAGTATTTTATAAACATTCTCACGTTTTTTCATAACGACCTAAGATAAAAACAAGATGTTTGTGGTGGCTTGAGTTATGTATCCCAGATTTAGACAGGTTCTTGATCTGAATCTACATTCATGTGGGTGTGAACTCATTGTAAATAGAATTTCTTGAAGATGTTATTTTTAGTTAAGGTGTGGCCTAATTGAATGAGTTTGGGTCTTAATCTGGATTACTGTGTGCATTGTAACAGAAGAATTTCAGAAATAGTGAAAGAAAATCCTGGAGGAAGAGTTGGAAGCTGGAATTTAGCAAGAAGCTAATTTAGTAAATTAGCTAGAAGCTAACATCTTATCACAGGGTGAGGAGATGACCTCATCCTGTGATATGAAAGCCAAAGACCCCAAGAACTGCTGGACAGCTAGAATGCTGCTGACTGTGGGAGGAACCAAGCCTTCTAGCTTCTGTAACCCTGAGCCAGTAAATGCCTGTTGTTAAGCCAGACCATTCTGTGGTATTTGTCATAAGAGCCAGGAAACTGAGCCTATATTTTTTATTCTGAAGGTCTTCAGATGTTCCTGCTTCTAAAAGCTGAGGTGTCATAAACCATAACAGGAAGAAAATAAATCACTGTTCTACTCACTTGCTGGTGGCAGAAGAACATGAAGTTTTGTGATTTTATACCTGTTGCCAGTTATCCCACATTGTTAAAAGGTGAGACCCCCTGTAATGGTCATTATTATTTAAAAAATCAGAGACATTAAAAAATTTTAGACATACAGGGGGTGTGAATCCGTAAATTATGTCCTTCAACATGCATTCTGTTGTTGATTGATGGTGTGACAAGCACTGTTCTAGACAGTGGATATACAATAGCAAACAAAGAAGGAAAAGCCTAAGCTTTCTAAGAGCTCTTACTCCGTTGATAAAAGACAAAGGTTTCCCTGGAACAGAAAACAGAATTACTCTACACCTGTGAATACCAGGAAAGCTTGAGAAGGGACTTGTATTTTACCCATTCTGTGGATTTGAGTGATGAATTCCATGTCTTCTAAAATACAGAGATCAAATTTGCATAAGAGATCAGAGATGAGGAAAATGAACATGGTAATTGTGAATTAAGTAATTTGTCCATGGACACAATTATTGAGTGTTAGTTCAGACTGGAATTCAATTATGTTTGGCCCTCAATCACCTTTCTGTACTATATTCAGTTGTAATGAGGATACAGTGAAAATTTAATTGATTGCCTCAGTATTATTTTGTGTGAGCAATCAAAAATTAGACTGTGCTTAAAAACACTTAGTGTGGCCTATAATTAGAAAGGTATTATTAACTGAACATTATAGATATATCTCATTGTGGTTCCACTTAAGTGCTACTATTTTCTCCTGTGTTGGGCTTAGTCATTGTATTAGTCAGCCAAAGAAGTGCTGATGCAAAGCACCAGAAATCTGTTGGCTTTTATAAAGGGTAGTTATTTGGGGTAAAAGCTTACAGGTATAAGGCCCTAAGTAGTACAACTCACAGTATCATAAAAGGCGTTTTCTCACCAGTCTGTTGCCGTTGAATGAAGATGGTTGTCGATCTCTGCCAGGGCTCAGCCTTTCTCTTCCTCTTAAGGCTGTGTGGGCCCAGCTTCTTCTGATATCAGCTGTAGGCTGGAGGACTTGTATCTTTCCAGCTTTCTCAGTTACTCAGGGCACTTGTTTCTTCAGCTGCAAACTATCAGGTGAATGGCTCAGCACTCTCCGGGATTTTAGCTGTTTGATCCTTCTCCTTTCTGTCACATGGAGGACTGAAATGACCAAGTTTTTTCCTCTTCTATGTCATCTTCCTCTTCTATGTATCTTCTTCTGTGGGTCTTCTTGAGTGTCTCTTTATATAGCCCAGCAGGGACTTTAACTGAGTTATACCCTACTGACTTGATTGAATCAAAGCCCTAATCCTAACATAATAAGACAGCTCAGCTGAATATAATACAATTAAAGGATGTCACACTCAGAGGAACAGACTAGTTTATAAACATAATCCGTATTTCTTTTTGGAATTCATAAATTATATCAAACTGCTACAGCCATCTAGTTTATTTTAAATTAAAGTAAAATAAATGAATAATACATGATAAATATAATGTCTACTGTTATGGAACATCTACCAAGTGTTAGATCATATAGAAATTGAATATAATCTTTCATTAATTCTCAAAAATTTTTGTAAGGCAGTATCATTGGCTTAATTTATCATAGGCAGCAATAGGTATTTTCATTAAATTCCCACATATAATACCAGAATTAGGATCCAAATTTAAGTCTATAGATTGTGAAGTTGTCATTTTAAAATTTGAAATATAAAATTTTAGAAACTGTGTATTTTAGTCATTGTTGTCATTTTAAACTGAATGCTATCTCATCAAGGTTTCAACTTCTTATATTGACATGAGAAAATGGCACACTCAAAATAATAATAAAATAAGTAATAAAAATAAGAAAGTCTTCACCTAAAGGCCAAGTATTGCACCTTCCATATGATCTTATTTTAGCACTTGGCTAAAATCATTTTATTTTTAGGCATAACATTGTCTGTTGTTACTTTAATGGATTACTGATAAATTACTCATATGACTCTCTTTTTAATATTTTTAGGCTTATTGAAATACCTATTTTTTTTAAATTAGGCACCATTTGCAATTCCTTCTTTGCAAGAAAAAGATGCCACAGGCAAAATCTATTAAAATTCTCTGGAATTGCACACACTATACCTATTTGTAAGATAGGACCATTAAAAGGCAATTTGCTACATGGGAGTTGAATTGTAAGGAAATATGTACAAATATGAGTGAGTAAATTGAAAGCTGTTTACTCAAGTTATAGTACTCTTGCAGATGACATTCAGTCTATAAATATAACAAAACTTAAATTGTATTTGATGTGTGACCAAATTTTATGGTGAAGGGACAATTCCCTGGAAGGCAATTTGGAAACGAAATTTATAAAAGTGAATGGGAAAAATGATTTGGGGAAAACTGCTCCAGTACTTAAGAAAAATACTTTGCAATTTAGAATGGAAAAATTGTATTTTTAGTTTGCAGAATGGGCCTCAGTGGATTCTACTCTCAGCATAAATAGGTACTGAAATAGGATCTCTATTTTAAATACAAGTAAATGTTTGAAGAAGAAAATGTAATTTGTGAAAATTCTTATCTTTCTATAGTGGTCATGATTATATTATGATGATAATGTAACAAGTAAAATATGTATGTGGGAGGAAAATATTATTGAAAACCTTCATCCTATTCTTTTCATCCCATCCACCATTCAAATTGGTGGGAAATATTTTGGGTGCACTTCTCTATTTTCTGTTTGCAATTTAAGACAAAGTAAAAATTAGACATTTAAAAAGATCTTACCTTTTCTACTCTATCCCACAACAGACCAGGTTATGTCTTTCTTACTTGAGATTCTATTATAACCATTACTTACCTGTTTAATGACAGTTATCATACTATTATATTGTTTATTTTCTAAATTAAATAAAAATCAAAAGCTCTCTAAAATTAACAACTCCTTAAAGATGAGGATTCCTTATTTTATGTCAGAATTACTAACAACCCATCACAAAAACTGACATTTTTAAGATGCTTGGAAATTTAGGATTGAATGTTGTATTGTCCATACAATTAATTGGCAATATATATGTCAAAGATATATTAGTATTTATATATATATATATGTATACCCATGCATACATATAAGCACTTATAAAATATCATTATGCATATTCATATATATACATACATTTAAGTTGTTATGCATACATAAAATCACATGTGAAATAAACTTTCTTATCATTTGAACTCTTCGAGTCTGGCAACTTCCCACGTATTCTTGGTAAATCAGCAAACCCAGCATACACTTTATTTTTAATGGGCTCCACTCAACAAAAAAAACGAAAGGTATGGTTGAAACATATTTTAAAATATATTAAATAAATGTAAAAAAACACCATGACTGCACATAAAATTGAATGCTCATCTTGATAAGCATTATATGAATTATTTTTTTGTGCTAATGCACATTTGTTCAGTGGGACGAGATGTGTGTGAAATTGCTATTCACTGTAAAATTAATGAAACAGAAAAAATTTCCCTTTACATTCTAATGCTTTTATAACTCATCACAGATAAGGAGATTCAAGTTTTTATTAAGTGAAGCTTGATCAAGTTACAGCATGCATGCATCACTGTTGTCCATCAGTGAATGAAGAGGATTTTGTTTCCTACTCTTTTCCCAGGAGTTTCATGTGGACATGGAAATGGAGACAATGAATATGGGGATGAGTCTAGTGTCTTTGGAAGGTGGCAAACTTTTCTTTGTAATAAACATAAATTTTCAGATTCTTCATGAGGGTTAAATGATTCCTAAAACATTAGAAAATTTTGGGTTTCAAAATGCCTGTCCTGGAAATAAATGCACGTATCAGATCTCCCTAAATCTTATGATAAATGAGATCACTGTTAGTTTCCTGAGCTCCCTGATTTTGGAGACTGAAGTTGTGTTGTATGTGGACTCTGAGGAGAAAATTGTCATTAGACATATTCAATGAAGTAACATTTTCTAATGTGAGTGAAAATAGTTCAGATTGTTTTTTGTTGTTGTTTTTGTGGGAGTTTATGTGTGTGTGTGTTTGTGAATGTGTCTCAGGTTTAAACTTTAGGATTAATATTTTTAGAAAAAACTGTACATAGCATCTTATGTTAGACTCACCATAAACTAAAGCATGGAGATAGAGGCATGGCATGTTTAATAGGGGAAAATAATCTGGATATTTGCTGCAAAATGTCAATTATTTCACTGGATACATAAGGTAGAGTTAAGGCTAATTTGGTGTAAAACACTGCTAGTGGCTTATAAAAAATGGCGAATAAGCACTTTTCTACAAAGTTTATCAATGATTCAGATACCACTTTATTTGTTGATTTACCATCAGGTAAAGTATATTCCTCCTCTGCATCACTGGCAAATCTAATCACATTTTTATCCCAGTCCACAGCAAAGAAAAGAGAGAATGGAAGATTTCATACTCGTTATTTCAGAGCCAGGACCTGAAAGTGGAACGCATTTCAGTTCACCCCTCATTTCCTTTAACTCATTTATGTGACAGTTCATAGCTGCAAGGAAAACTGTAAGATACAGTCTCTGGCTAGTTGTCTTCATGTTCAATTTAATTTCTGGATGGAAGGTTTATTCATTAAAAGAAAGAAATAGAGAATGGATGTTGGGGGATAGATAGATACACCTATGATTCTGATGACTGGCTAAGATTTTTTATTCCTCCCCACTTTTTTTTTTTTTTTTTGTCATTGTGTTGTCTTTAAGCTGGTTCCACTCAGAATTGCTTGGAAGAGAATGAAAGAATATCACTATAAGTTGAATTCATAATATTATAATATGACTGGGCTCCAGTCTGTAGTATAAAACACTATGTTTTCAAGCTATACCTATGTCATTCCTGACTTAAAGTTTAGAGAAAAGACATTTAATTTTCTGTGTAAGAGTTAGGATTGTTTTCTGGACTGATATTCCAAATTTGATATTTTTTGTACTTCATTATATGCTTGGATGGTCAATATTATATTGAAGACTTTAGGTAGAAATAAACTGATATCATGGTTGCAATATATGTACTAGATTGATATTAATCAATATAGAGAGAATAGATTAGATAGATATAGATGATGCAGATATAGGTAAAGTTATAGATATGGGCTAGAGATAAATCTATGAAAATGAAGTCCAATAGAAATAGCTTGTGACACTCAATAACTTAAAAAGATGTCTTTAAATTTTCTGATAAAGCCACTTGCTTACATAAGTGTAGCACCAATTAAGGCATTATCTATGTTATTGTTATATGATTCCTTCTTCTCTAAATTCCAAACCCCCCAAGGAATTTTTTCTGTCTATTTGTTGTGCATTCAGATATTTTCATTATTTTTAACTAGTAGCATCCAGAATCCCAGTAAGAACAAACAGTTTTAGAATGGAGGTTAAAAAGAGAACTATTGCCTGGATTTTCCTATAGAATTTGAAGAAGGGTTCATGAAATGTGGACTGCAGAGGAAGCTCTAAAGCTCCCAAAAGGTAGAGGAGACTGGGTTCTGTAATGGATCCATAGAGCCAAGCCAATGAGGAGTGAAAACAATGGCAAAAAAGGGAAGCAAAGAAGGGAGGAGGGGAGAAAGGAAAGAAGGAAGGGAAGAAAGGAATACAGACAGTGAAATTCAGAAAGAGAAACTAGGATTCCTCAAGTGAACATGGAAAAATTACTTATTTTTCATAGTTCTCCAGAACAAATCCAAACCAATTACAGTGCTTCTTACTGTGACAGAAATCCTTCTCAAATTCGCTTAAACCAAAAGGAAATTTTTCCATACGTGGGTGTACAGATGTATGTGTTGGAATTATTCGGAGATTGAGGATAGATTTGTTTCAGCACTACCCACTCTGTTTTCCTAGGACTCTCCCCAGTTGCCTACTTCATCCTGAGATGGCAATAAAACAATAGGAGCTGTTATAGTTTTCATAATGTGTAGAAGACAAAGTCCAAAGGAAGATAAAGAGGCAAAACTTTCTAAAGCCCCCAGCCACTACCCTTGCTGTGTACTGTCACAAATTGGACCATAGATCCATTCCTATGGCAAATGGTTGACAATATATCCCAGTTTCCCCAAAAGCATTATTACTTGTTTTCCTGTCATTTTTGCTTTCAATATTGCTATTCTATCCAACGTCTATCCTGCCAAACCCTGAAACTTGGGATGGGATTAGTTTCATTGGTGCATATGTGGAACATGAAGAAAGGGAACTACCTAAAAGAAATAGGATTTTTTGTGTGTGGTTGAAGAGGGAAGAGATGGATGTTTATTAGAAATCAACAGCAACAACAAAAAAGAAATCAATAATATCCTAAAAGGCATCTTTCACTGATATATGGTTTTCATCAAATAAGTAAATGGGAGTTCACTTTTGATGCTGGTTGCTCTCAATTTTGAGGACTTATATCAAACACGGACCTTTCTATTCTATTTTATTCTACTTTTCCCACTCCATCTGCTTCTACACTTACATCTCTCTGGCTCTCTATTAGTGGAATTAAGCCCTCAACGGCTTGGATGAAGAGACTAAATGTACAACCACCAAAAAACGTCCCCAGGCTTTTAAAATGCCATATGCTATGTGTATATTCTCGGATAATTGTAGAACACTTTAGACTTCCCCTATCACCCATTTATAGGTTAACTGATGTGTGGTAATGTGGATGGGCTCAATATAAATTCATCTGGCTTGTAAAATACAAAAGACAGAAGATTTTAATACCAAAAAAAGAGTATTATGGAAGGCTTTGGGGAGGGGGCAGTCATCAGTTGCGACGGTTTGCTCGGTTGGTAGAGGTGGGGTCTGGCTGCGGACGAGGGGTCGGTCCAGCTTAGGACGAGCGGTCAGTCCCACTTGGGACGAGGGGTCGGTCCCACTTGGGACGAGCGGTCGGTCCAGCAGCAGACGAGGGGTCGGTCTCACAGGGGTTGCGCGGTTTGGCTGACGGGGTCGCCCGGCGAAGCCGGTGACGAAGGGGTCGCCCGGAGAAGCAGGCGACGAACTGGGGACAAGGGAGGCCAGGCCCTTGTCGGGGGCTCTCAGGACTGGAGGGCGCACGGCAGAAGAACTACCGCGGAGACAAGGTAAACACGCAAGTCCACTTTATTGAGGGAGAGGCAACAGTTTTATAGGGGCTGGGGAAGGCTGATTGGTCAAAGCCACGCCCTGTTCTGATTGGTTGCCGGAGAAAGGTCAGTGGGCGGTACTGGACGGGGGAGGGGTGGTGGTTAGGGATTGGCTGTCGCTGTTGCTGGGGGAAGGGGCAGGGTTTAGGGATTGGTGGCTGCTGTTGCTGGGGTGGAGGGCAGACTTGAGTTTCCCGCCCACGCCTGGCTGTTGCTGCTGTCGGGGGAGGGGAAAAGGGCAGACTGGAATTTTCCGCCTTGCGCCTGCGCAGGGAGAAAGAAGAAGAAGGGTGCCGCCCCACAGGCATCGTGTGGCGCCTTCCGGGAGGAGGGGCGGCCGCGGAAGCATGGCTGCCGAGAAGGGGAGACCCGAGGGCACTCTGCGCCCATGCCGAGCTCCCTTCAGGGGTGGCGGTGAGTCCGACCAGCCACCCTATTATGGGGGCAGCGGCCTGGCCTGCCGCGGCTGCTCCCCCGCCAGGCCAGCAAACCACACTTCGGCCCGAGGGATGACCGCAATCAGTGGTCCATATTTGAGAAAGAGATGATTTTAATCTTGACCCCTGGTTAGATCCTCATGTTTGTTGTAATGTACTTACTTCTACTTTTTTTTTTTTTTTTTTTGCTTCTTCTAGTTGATGGAGAACATCATTTTCATATGCTGTATTTGCTCTTAAATAAACAGAGCACCTCAGGTTATATTCCCTTAGAGCTATATAAAATTTGTTTTCCATCAAATATTTGTTAGTAAGGTTTATTTCCCAAAATAGTGAATTCCTAATCCAGGCATTCATTTTAAATTTGCTGTAAAAAATTTTGGAAAATGTGGAGGATGGAGTAGAAGTGCTATGGTGGGTTTATGCAGTTATACTAGGCTAGAACTGTTATAGCCTAATTGTTAAGGCAGCATATCATTGGTTTCTATGCATTTTGTTTCCACGCCATTATTGATGATGCAAAAAAAAAATGTGCAGGAGAATCTGGGTAGAAATGGAAATCAAATGCACTAGAATTATGGCACTGAAACATCAATTTAACACTAAGTATGATAAATGCTGTAAAATAAATTCAGATCAGTTTCTGATTCTGAAAGAGCTTAGGTTAGGTCAACTCTGTAGCTGTTGAAGTTATAAAAGAAACTTGCATTTTTCAGAGAGTTTTGGATTTCATAATTATGGATAAGGAATTTGTAGACCTATGTTACCTCCACAACTCAGATTTATGAGGGAGAAACTGAGACATGGAGAATACAGTAACACACTGGGGTCCCACAGCTGCTACCTAATACAGGCATGATTCAAATCCCAGCGGTTCAAATTAATTAAGCTATCATAGTGAAATCAGTGCACAAAGCAGGAGAAATTCCATTCTCCTTGATGGGATGAGGAAGGTGTCTTAGAGGAGGTGACACTTAAGATGTACTCTGTTGCATTTTGTAAATGGGTTACTTACTCTTTGTTTTTTCACCAAACAAATTAAACATGGATAACAAGGGCATTAAGGAAAGAGATTCAAAACTGACATTTTGATAACTTTGCCTAAAAATAGACAATCTATTTTGGGGAAATAAAATTAAAAAGGAAAGGAACAATCATGGATTCTAAGTATTAAATTCATGCTTGGAAATTTAGTTATTCTCCTGTGTAAAACATCAGTCATTGAGTAAACATAAGGAACTGAGTTAACTAAAAATGCAATGCCCATTTGGGGGAAGAAGAAATAAAGAAGTGACATTACTTAAATAGAAAACATCCTTTCTCAATGTGTTGACAAAATCAAGTTTGAGTACAGAAAGGGAATCAGACAAATCAAGTTAGCAAATTATATAAAGAAATTTCAAAAGTATAGAAGGAGTTAACAAAAAAGCATTCAAGCAGGTTGTAAGTCTGTTTCTTTTTCTATCAGTATATGAGGGAATTAACCATAGCGCCACTTTAATAACATTGGGATAATTAAAGTTCTGTCAAGTTCCCCATTATAAAGCCTGTTCTTTCATACTCTGCCTTACAAACTGTCTCAAAGCTGAACATTAGGGTGCAACTGAAGGCTAAGAAAGTTCCCCTATCTGAATGGATACCTTTAAGAAAATGTGCACTCTTTATATATACGTACCTATATGTGTGCTGTCTGTCTAATTTTTATGTATTGCTCTAAATATATTTATATATATTCATACACATACATTCTAAAAAGAGATATATAATTATTTTTAATGTAAGATTTTCAAAAGTAAATTTGATTTGAAAACTTAAGAAAGTTGAGCCAGTTCTCTACCAGTACTCATTTACAGATCCATTTATCCATAAGCAACTAATTATTAAACTTTTGCCAAAAAGTTTTTTTCTGAAATACTTAGGCATTAAGTTTATTTACAGAAATTCACCTTACATAATTTAGTTTCATGTTTTTATCAAGATTTCCACTTATTCATCTCTCATTTTTCCTACCACTTTGAAGTATATTTGTGAGTTTAAACATTAATTTTAAGTGTTGCTCAATAATTCAAAGGCATCGACAACGTATTAATCATCCTCAAAGGCTGAGAGTACTTCACAGACCTTGAGCTGACCCATCCAAACAGTCATGTGTGTGTAATTCTTTAAAGGATTTTTTTACTAATCACATTATATTTCCAGGTGTCTACTTCTTATTATCGGTTCTTAATTGTACTAACAAACAAACGAACAAGAAACAAAAACAAAACGAAATAAGAAATGTCCAGGGCTTTAAAAATTCAATACTTCAGTGATAAAATTTGATGTAGCTAAAATAAAACTAAGGAAGAATAATAAGTTGAACATTTTTTCCTGAATACTTTCATTTTTATCTTATATCCCTGTCCCCACAAGAGGTGAGTAAGGAAGAGTCAGATTTTTTTTCTGTATGTGTGACATTCTTAGGGAAATCATGTGTTTTACAAAATTAAACTGCTTGATTATGTTGAAATTCAAGTACTAAATATAATTCCCAGAGATCGTATTTATACATATCATCCATTATTAACTTCTCTACAATATTAAATAAAAAGCATTTCCCAGCAGCCTGGAATAAATTAAAAATATGAATACCTCTATACTATTGATTATTGTTCTACATGGTTACACTTTAATATGCATAGTAATGCAAAATAAATATGCTAAGAATCCTTTAGTAATGTACAATGTCCCTCTGAAAATGCTAGGATGCATTTTTGTACAAAAACCATGCACTATTTACACTATTAAATGAAACAAATTTTGCATAACCATCTACCATTCCAAATATAGTTCTGTATCAAACAATATAGTTAGAATTTTTAGGTGTTTTCTCTGTGGAGTTTCTCAACTTTTTACATTCATTTTAACAGTAACAAGATTTCTATAATAGAGAATAGTACTAATAATAATAGTCCCTAGAATAAATCATGTCAGCAACTATGTGAGCATTTAGCACATGCCATCTTTAATTCCCACAGAAAAGCCATGTTTGCTAAACATGCTCAATATTGTCAATCAAGATACTATTGTTGAAAAACCATCAATATTCAAGCTATTATTCCAGATAATGGAGAAACCAAGTGATATAAAAATAATTTTAGAGCTCTCTGACCTCAAAGCGCCTATATTCTAACTAGGGTGATAGATTACAAATAAGAAATTTTGTCAATCAATTCAAGGCTTCTTGCCTCATGATGCTTTAAATATTTTCATACCCTCCTAGCTAATAGTTTCGTTTTAATTGTAAAAAATGCAGTTTGCATGCCATATATGTATGTTTTGTCTGTATGTGCATGTATAAATTTGAAAGAGTACATAAACTCCAAAGTAGAATTACTTTTAATACAATCAATAGATGAAGCCATATTAACTCAAAAGGAAAATAAGAACTCAATCTGATTCAGTGTCTAAGGTAAAAAAAAAAAAATCTATGTAACTTTCTATGTAGAAAGCAGGCCCAGCATTCAGAGTCTATAATTGGCGTTGCTAGGATAAGGAACCACCATTGGGCAGGAACAATTCCAAATATGACCACCCTTATTTCCAGTCTGAAAGCAATTGCTATTTCTAAGCTACATTGGGTTGAATTTGCTGCTAACAAATGTGATAATATAGTACTCTATGAAAATTAATGTTCCAATGAGAGCTTCTAAAATGATCTCTTCAAAAAATAATATTGGTGCATTAAAATAAAGAATTACACATTAAGTTCAAAGTTAAGACTCTCATAGCATTAATGGAAAAATAACCTGAAACATAATTTTTTCCTTTCCAACACTTTTTTACACTGAAAAATGTTTAGAGAAATTAATGTGTACAAGACAGAGAACACAGCAGTGTTCATCTTAGGAGAAATTTTCAGTATTCCAAACAAATAAAATTAAGAATAATTCATACATTGCTTAAAATTCCCATTATTAAAATAAGGCAATCCTTTTCACTGCTGTTCATCCTTTATAATTTTTAAAATTTGAACTTTCACAACACCATTGTGGTACCCAGTTTAATTATATCCGAGCCATCACGTTTTGGTGACTTACTTTTCTGAGTTTTAGAAACCAGAGTTTCTTATATTTGCTTTTATTTCTACTTTAAGGACCTGTAGATTTGGTTAGGGACATTCTTTGCAGCTTAGGAATGATCCAGAGAAAGACTAACTCTGAAAAACAAGTATCTTTTCAAGCTTCTCACTATATTACTTCCAAACTATATACATAAACTTGTGCACAGGTATTTTTTGTCTTTATTTTTTTTTAATGTTACATTAAAAAAAAATATGAGGTTCCCATATACCCCCCAACCCCCCTCACCCCACTCTTCCCATAACAACAACCTCCTCCATCATCATGGGACATTCACTGCACTTGGTGAATACATCTCTGAGCACCGCTGCACCACATAGTCTATGGTTCACGTTATAGTTTATACTCTCCCCCAGTCCACCAATTGGGCCATGGGAGGACATATGATGTCCGGTAACTGTCCCTGCAGTACCACCCAGAACAACTCCAAGTCCTGAAAATGCCCCCACATCATATCTGTACAGGTATTTTTTGCTCTCAGATTATTCTTCGGCAAAGAAGTATAAAAGAGTGACCACTGCACTTAAAGACATCAATTCTGTTTGTTATGCTAGGATGTGTAAGAAAGGTAAGCAAAAGACATATTGAGGTGGTGCGTAATCAGCAGTGCCATGAGCTGCTAAAGGCCATGTTTAGTCTCCGTGCAATACTAAGGCTGTGCTCAGTGACCAATGTCCATTCTGATTCATTGGTGCACTGTTGATATCTGGCTTTACAAGTTGTTAAGTATTTTGAATATCCCTCCTGCTTTGCTGGGCAGATTTGGGCAAATTAATTCTTTCTGGGGCTCATTTTATTCAACTATGAACTGTGTTTTAATTGTGTGCTCTCTAAAGTCCCTTTCAGCCATTGTAGTCTATCACTTGGGGTTTAACCAAGCAAGCAATAAATAGGAGTCAATAAGGTGAATCGGAATGCCAGAGAGCACAGTTTTGAAAATATTGCATCTCAGCCACTGGACAGGGAAGATATACAACATCAACCATTAAAATAAAAATTGAGAGCAGCCACCGAAGTCACACGGAGATGATTTTCTCATTTAGACAAATTGGATCCGCATGTAACTGGGAGCCAGTTGGTTTTGGAAAACCAAGCCTGAGGACTATGAAGACTAATGCTTAATTTGTTCTTCTACTAACTTGCCCAGCAACTTCATCTTCCTTGAGGAGAGCTGCCGAGCCAGAAATTTTAAAAATGTTTACATTTTTATTTTGTGGTCCGTGACTTTTGTTTTAATCAAAGGGAGAAAATTTATTCCAACTGGCTGTACTAAGATAGTGCAAGTAAAATCTCTTTAATAATCTAAGCATGCTAAGCAAGCATTAGTAGGGAATTATTTATCATTATGCTATTATTCTTTGGTAAGTGAAATAAGTATTTACGATCTACTGTATCATAGGAATTGTCTTACTTTCTGGGGACACAAACACTTGTATTCAAATATTTTTCTCAGTGTTTCCTCCTGGGAAAATCCAGCCTGAAGGAGTGTATGCATGTGCATGTGTGTGAGCACATTAATTCGCTGGAGGCCAGATTGGGCAGTGAGATGTAGGGCAGTCCAGGCAGCAGGAATACCATGTGCAAAGCATGGAGGTATGAAGCAGAGAGGTGGATTCTAGGAAAAGCTAAATATAATGACTGAAGGACATCTATATGGGGCGTGGAAAGAGAGCATCCTGTGCTGGATTAGAGGAACAAGAGCATAAATAGCCTTCTACAACCCATTAGAAAGAGTTTGCATTTGTTGATGAAGGCCATTAGAAACAAATTGGTAAATGGTTATTCCAATTAGAGATAATAACTTGGGTGTAAAGGAATTTTACATATTCCTTTAAGATATTAGAGAGATCAACATGGGTTAATCAAAAGATGTGAAAGGAATAAAATGTGGATACAGAAATTATTACAGATTTTTTAACATTCATTTATGTTAAGTTGATTGGCATATATTGATTATAGCAGGGAAAAAAAAAGAACAGCTCCTGTTCTTCTACCCACTCTCCTCCAATCCTAGTAAACCCACAACCATGGCCAACCTATCTCCACGTCAGATGATCATACCTCCATCTCTCCAGGCTAAGAAACTTCTTGTTCAGGCCAAGAAACTTGGAGTTTCTATGGATATCACTTTCCATTTCATACCCCATGGCCAATCCTCCAGCAAATCCTGTTGTCTCTTCCTTCAGTGGGTAGCCAGATTTCTACTCATTGGGCACAGTCTGTATTGACCCAGGCTGTTGCAAACTACCACCTTCCCTTCCCTATAAACTGAAATTTTCTCTTAACAAGTACCCCAAGCACTACCCTGGCTTCCCAGACACAATTGTCAACACAAACACTCAAATAACATTTTAAATCATGAGTGACTTAAACCAATATTTTTTTCTTAAATGAAGCAATAAGAAAATATCTCAATGTGCTAAGTTGAAATGAATTCATTTCCACATGGTTTTGTGAGTCTATTTCAAATATTATATTCATTTATAGAAGGTCTGATGGGCTCATGAGAGAATAAGAAACTACTTTGGCCTTTAGAGATAGAACCAAGATAAAACTCAGCAGCCTTGGTTCAAAAATAAGATATGGTGCCATGAAAATAGGTTCAAAATTTAGTGTAAGAAATAATTGTTTATAAGATTCCATATTAAATACACAGAATGGAATTGTGTGAACCTGTATTTTCCATAATCCTAAAATAAAGATATAGTAGATATACTATTATCTGGATTTTTCCCCCCATCAACACTGTTCACTATCATACACCTTAATCTCTGAGTTTGACATTTCTGGAAAGAAAATGTGTTGACACACCACAGCAGCTAAGACACAGAAGAAAGGAAGCCTAATTTCAACACAATGCTAATAGACAATCTATCTATCTATCTATCTATCTATCTATTTATTTATTTATTTATTTTAAAGAAACTTTAGATTACATTTAAAAAATTGATAAGGGATTCCCATATGCCCCATTCCCTCCTTCTGCCACCCTTTTGACATTAACATCCTTCAGTTAATAGACTTATTTTTTTTCCTATCTGTTTAGGTCATCATCTTTTTGATGTGTTGCTTTGTCACACAGGGCCTTGAGTCTCTCCACACAGTTCTGGGATACCTTTTTTTCTTCTTCTTCTTTTACCAAGAGGTCTCAGGGGTCGAACCCAGGTCCTCCATATGGTCCAAAAGGGAGCTCAGCTGCTTGAGCCACACCTGCTTCCCATATAAACTCTTGACTCTCCACATGCTAGTTCTCCAGGCACCCACTACTCCCAAATTTTCTGTTCATATAGTCGTCATAATAAGATAGTTGATACTTGCCGACATCTTGCTTACTTATCTTCCCACAAAGATTTGATTAAACAATCAAATATCGCTATAAAGACAGCACACACAAATACACTGAGGCCTTTACACAAAACAAACAATATATGCAGATATTGTTACTTTTTAGGTTATAAAAGTGAAATGAAAATATCTATTGGTTTGATATATTTTTTCTATTATTTTATGGAGTGATTAACACATCGTTTGAATTTATGAATCCAATATTATTAGTATTCTTGGGTCTACACTAAATAGTAGAACTAGAAGGTGCCTTACTTAATGTGAAATTCCCAATATATTTTCCTGTCAAATTGTTATTAGGGAATTCATCATAAAAAGATGAATTCCATTCTATTTTTATTTTTCTTTCTGAAGAATTTCCTAAAATTTAATTGTTATCTTCCACCTACAGATACTTTTTGTGACCTATAAAATAAATATAACGAGACTCTTTTGGCAAAATATCTATTCAAACATTGGAAGTAGTTTCATTTCTTATGTTAACATTTTTCTTTCAAGCTGAACATCTACAATTCAGTAACTATTATCTGGCTTGCTTTCCATAGAACTCAACAAATTAGTGATCCCTTAAACTTAGTTCAGTTTTATCTTATACTTTTACCTTTCTTTATAGCAATTAATATTGACTGAATTAATTTTAGTTATCACTTATTTATTGTCTAACTTCACACATTGAAAATTAAGCTCGTCACAAAATGAAACTGTCTACCCTCTTCAATATCAAATTCCTAGTATATATAACAATTCTTGTCTCATAGTAGGAATTTTATAAATAGCTTTTGAATGAAGAATGGATACATCTTTTAACTTGAAATGTACTTAAGGAACAGGCACTTAGTACAAACTCTTTATCTGGTATATAAATACTGATGTACAGGGAGATGAATTATTTTAAATCATACAATATTTTACAGCTTTGTACTAAGATGCAGGTCTGTTAACTCATGCCAGTGCTTCCTGCTATTACACCACACAGCTTCTCTCCTACTAACTGGGATCTGCGTACTCGCACTTAAAACATGGTATTTATAATTAAATATGATTTACATATATTATTCCATACCTCCTGAAATAATAATAGTTCCTACGATTGCACTATTTTAATGCAGTCCTCTTCTTAAATGGTGTAATTTTTTTAGCAATTGGAGTTTGTGCATTTTCACACTTCACTTATCCCTATTAAAATGATAGCTGTTGGTTTCAACCACGTTTCCAGGGTGTTGAGATAATTCTAAATCTTGATTCTGACATCTATCATATTAAGTAGCAATTTAATATTTGTGTTTCCCACAAATTTGATTAAAATGCATCTATGCTTAAAGATGCAAAACAAATTCCCAATGGCAATTTTGATACACATAAGCATTTTCATTAGTGTGTGCAGTGATTTTTAAAATGTGCTTGAAAGCATTTGGATTTATGATGTCTACTCAAAGCTGTAGATATGTATTATATTACTTACAATATTATATAGAACATGTAATAAACACCATACAGGTCACATATATGCACATATATAGAACTAAATATATATAGGCCCACATATTTGTGTATATACATTACACACTCATATATACATATACGTGCATACATATATATACAGACACATATATATTATAATAAACATGGTGGAAAGTGCAAATATTTTGTCTCCATAAAACTCTCTGCTTTGAAAAAGCCTTTTGTTATTGATTTAAGGTAATTGTTCAGCAGATGGTATTTCACCTGGTCAACTGATTTTGAAGTGTCTATGTGACTTCCTTTTATATGTAATGATATCATGTGTCCTAATGTTCCTTGTCAGTCTTGTAACCAACTTTTAAATGAAGCAAAAAGTAGAATCCATTATCATCAAATGCTGGAGCACTGAAGTGACATAATGCCTGGTAATATTTTTATAGGCACGGTAACATTCAAGGGAAAACATGAATTTCATTTAAATGATTCTGAGGGCAAGAAAAAAATATTTCATACATGAATATGACTGAATCCAGAGGTTCTCTAGTTAAAATAAACCTTTTTTTTTCTTTTGGTTTATTTCTAGCTTAAAATTAAAAATAGCAGAGGCCATCAACTTTCATAATTATCTTGTTAAAAATAGAAGACATAGCATATTTGAATGAGTCACATACATATTCAGTTTGCCAATGGATGCAAGCGTACAGTAAGAAAATAGAGCTAAATGGAGCCTCAAATCCTAATTATTGTAAGCAGAATAATACATTTGTCTAATAAAACCAACATATGTGTTAACATGGAAGTTGTGATAGAATAAAATATAATAATATACACTGGAAGCTCTATTTGTTTGAATCTTAGATTAAATTAAATAGTTCTTATCTCGTGAAGTATTAAAATGAAAGTTTCTACAGAAAAATTTTGTTCACATTGTTTAACAACAGTGCCTACTGGATACAAAGACGACCACTAACTTCACCATGTTGGTAGAATGTCTTTTACTATGTATGCTCTAAATGTCACTTGCTGAATGTGGTTTTCAAACTGGAGGGTTGAATGTGAGGACAAATAACAGATATTCAGTAAGACTTGGACGTGGAATTCTTTATCAGTTCTAGTTTTATTTCATACATGTGAAAATGAGACCTTTCTATTCAGTGCTTCTACAGTCTCCTTGCCTATGTCACATAGAAAAGGCATATGGATGGCCATACATCAGGTCATTTATGACTGTTGCCTCAGAGATTGCTACTTTATTTATGAGCTATGAAACATAGCTTACACAGAAGAAATAACAGGCTCTATATAAATGACTTTTAAAACTCTTTCATACATTAATATTTAAAGGATATGCATTAAATATGTGGGATTCTCAGAGAAAGAGTGCAGGATTTGGGGGGATTGGAGACAACTTTATTTTCTTCCTTATTATTTTCCACATATTAAAGGTGAAATCCAAAGATAAACTTTCAATATTATGTAAAATCATTTATGGTGCTTTTCTGATGTAATCTCTCTCATAATAAATAATTCCTGTATGACCCTCTGATCAGTTTCCTTGTAAAATGTCTCTAATATAGAGAGTAGTCTTTTTTAAAATTGGGATTGTAACAACTTTTTATTACATTAACATTTTTCTATAAAATATCTTTTAAGGAAGCTGAACCTGAGAGTATTACTTTTGCTTTAAGAATCTGTACTTAAGAAAAATAAATTTAAACATTACTCTTTTTTTCCACAGATGAAAAGAAATTTGTATTCAAGAAAATCTATGAAAATGTCCCTACTCACAAGTACCAGAATCCACTGAGAAACCAGCAATACTGAGCAAGATTTTAAACCACAAAACATGGCAATGTAGAATCTTTGTTCACAGAAGTACTCTTCCACAGGTCTGGTACCAGTATTAAATCATTCTTAGGGACCATTGTGGGTAGAGTGTAGGGCTGTGCATAAAAATAATCCTATTTTCTCTCCCCAGAATCATGTTGCATATCACTATTGCCACTGTTCCCATTGTGTATTGTGTATACACAGCATCTCTCACCTCATCAGGAATTCAAGGTCAGAGTTTGGCTGCAGAAGTAGATTCAAAAGAGGAGGGACAGTGAGGTGCTGCTTGGTATTTGAGGAAGATCTTATTTGCCAGGTCTTCACAACCCTCCAACTACAAACTCTTGAGCCCCTTCTCTGGTTGCTCATGTGATTGGTTTTCTTTTAAATGGGAAGCCAAGTCCTGGATCTCTTAGGCTTAAAAAGCTTTCTCCCTCTTCCCTTCTATTCCTAAGTCTTCTCATCACTTGATGTTAATGTTTCTTTAAGTTGCGACTGAATTTCCTTGAGTGGTCTCAAAGATTCTGAAATGTGCATTGGAAATCCCTAAGTGTGTATAGTTTGCTGCAATTCAAAAGGAAAATGACAATATTTATGACCAAGCTCTCAGTAATTGCTGGTAGAGAAGTCAAGGAGGAACAGTAATAGCTTTGGCAGGCAGGAAGGGATGGAGTTTGGGTCACATTCAAGGACACACAGTTCTTTGTAGAGATGAGTCCTATTTGAGCAATGAGTATAAAGGCTCAGATTTCTGGATGAGACATGACATGATTGGATAAATCTTGAGGTTTTTTAGAGAAGGTCTGAGGATCTTGGTGTGAACTGCTATGATGTCCGGCTGAGAATGGAGTAATTTTGCCGAGGGGATAGAAATTCTGGGTTTGTGCTTCATGCAAGGATCCTTGGCAGTTGTTGCCTTTCTGATGACTTATGATGGGCCTTATAAGGGCAGGGCAAGATGAACTTTCCAGGAGCTTATTTCCTCTCTGGATTTTTCTTGATCTTGGTGGTACAGAGGACAAGGGGACTCTCTGGATAATTCTGCTCCATGTGGTCTCAGCAGAGGTTATTTGATGGAATTCAGGTGTATGTTGTTAGATTTCATAAGCTCTGATGACTGGAAGGCGCGGGTCACTGGCCCTCTTACCCAGACATCCACTAATGGTTCCTGAGGTCTGAGGTTGGTCAGACTCCTTATGTGTGGCTTAGGAATCCCAAAAATAATAATTTCTTCACATTCCAGAATGAGAATTTGATTTTTCACAATAAAATCCTGTGTCTAACCTCATGGAAAAATTGGAGAAACCCACACTGAGGAACATCCTTCACAAGTCTTTTTTTTTTTTAAGATTTATTTATTTTATTTATTTCTCTCCCCTCACCCCCCGTCCCCTGTTGTTTTTTCTCTGTGTCTATTTGCTTTGTGTTCTTCTTTGTCTGCTTCTGTTGTTGTCATTGACATGGGAATCTGTGTTTCTTTTGGTTGCATCATCTTGCTGCATCAACTCTTCATGTGTGCGGCACCATTCCTGGGCAGGATGAACTTCCTTTCACGTTGGGCGGCTCTCCTTATGGGGCGCACTCCTTGCCCATGGGGCTTCACTATGCAGGGACACCACTGCATGGCACAGCACTCCTTGTGTGCATCAGTACTGCATGTGGGCCAGCTTCACACAGGTAAAGGAGGCCCAGGATTTGAACCACAGACATCCCATGTGGTAAATGGATGCCCTAACCACTGGGCCAAGTCTGCTTCCCTTCACAAGTCTTACATTCCAAAATCAGCTACTGCTGATTCTGGGGTCCTGCCATGTGGTGGAGATGGACACTGATCTTTGAGAGGTTTCTGCCTTCCTTCAAGAATCTGCTGTCACCAGAGTTCAACTGTGGAAACCAGGCATAGACTTGTCTCTTACTGGGCCTCCTCTCTCAGTCTTGGCTGCTCTGATTTCATCCCTGAGTTTAGCTGTGGGCCTTCAGGCATATGGCTCATCTCTCCCTGGGCCTTGAGTCCTTAAGCCCCTTGGAGCTTCTCTGTTTATCATCAGTCCTCTCTTTCACATGGCAGGATCAATATTAATACAGCAGCTTACTTTTTCTTCTGTGTATAACATTAGGTATTCAAGTATTCTTGAAAGAGAGGAGTCTACCTACCAGAGTTTAATATGTATTTCATACTCAAGTATGGTTTTCCTTTTATAGTTATACCAAATTATCACCTGATTAGTTATTTCTGATTGTTGGAAGAAAGAGTCACAGCAGTAGATTCACTGTTTTAGTACTAGGAAAGTACATTCCTAGAGGGTTTATTTGATTTCACAAGTGATCTCTAATTTGTTTATGTGTTTTTATTTAACAAAATCTTTTGTAGTGAGTGTAATTGGTCAGGAGCTGTCTTAAATGCTTAATATATTAATTAATTTAGTTTTCTTAAAAACCCTAAGAGACTCTGGAATAATTTGGATTATTGTTCTTTTTTTTCCCAGCAAATAGCCATTCCCCTATTTTAGCCACTGAGGGTGAATTTACTACTCCACCTCCCCCCCTTAAGGTTGGGTTTGGATTTGAGACTTGCTTTGGCTAATGAAATATATTTGATGGAAGCAAAGGCCTTCAATAGGCATCCATGTTCTGGCTTGCCTCTTGTGCTTCTATGACATACCATAAACTCTCCCTTTAGATTGGACCCCAGAATCAACACAGGAACACAAAACCCCAAGCTCAGAGCCTAGGCAAGCAGAACCTCCCAGCCAAACCTGTCTTAGACCAATTAAACCTTGTTTAGGGTTTCACAAAATCTAAACTTAATGGTGCCACTTGGTGGTTTGTGCCTCCACAAATAGGCACAGAGAGGAGTTACCATCATGGCCAGGTTGACTGACTCTGGTGATCATGACAAGGGAGGGTTGCTACGCTACATTAGGGGAAAGGAGTATGGGATTGACCTGAGGTAATTCTTTGGGGTACTCTTTGGGACATCAGTGTTTGGTAACAATAAGGAACAATAGTTTGACAGGTCATAGTAACCAGGGTTTCAGATCTTTAAGGATAAAAGACTGTGTTATCCCACTAGGAAAGCAAACTGGACTGGAGTAAATGGTGGAAGAGGGAGATGATGAGGATTGTTTGCAACCTGAGTACCAATGGCAGCACTGGTGACTACAGATCATCCTACCACTTCTCCTTTTGTAAGTTTAATTCTCCGCCTTTGGAAATTATGCCTTACCAACATTGAGTAGAAGCATTATCAGCAAGGAGAGTTTATTTTGGGACACAAGTGGATATGAGTGGTGTGGCAGTTTGATATTATTTATGAATTCCAAAAAGAGATATAGATTATGTTTGTAAGCTAGTCTGTTCCTCTGGGCATGATTCCCTTTGACTGATTTACATTCAAAGGCTTTATGTTTACTTGATTAAATCAAGATTAGGGCTTTAATGCATTGATGTCATTAGGGTGTACAGGGTTTAAGTCCCTGCCCCTTTGGTGAGCTATATAACAGGACACTCACTCAAGGAGAACACACAGGAGAAGATAAACAGATGAATAGAGAGAGTTCCATAGACACAGAAGAGGAGAGGACTTTGATCCTGTGTCCCCAGGAAGAGAGAAGAGCCATTCGACTGATTGTTTGCAGCTGACTTTGTGAAGACATCAGAACAGCTGAGCCCAGAAACAAATGAACCCTCTGGTCTGTAGCTGAGATTGGAAGAAGGTGGACCCATGGAGCCCTAAGAGGAAAGAGGAAGGCTGAATCCTTGCAGACATTCCTGCCATCTTGTTTCAACATGTAGCAACAGGTTTTGCTGAGAAAGTACCTCTTGTGGTACCTTGAGTTGGACTCTTTAGGGCCAACTGTAACTGTAAGCTTCTACCCCAAATTAATACCCTTTATAAAAGCCAACAGATTTCTGGTACTTTGCATCAGCATCCCTCTGGCTGACTAAGTGGCATGAAGGGTGAACTTGTACAGATGGTGTCAGTGCTCTCCCTCCGCCTCCCCCTCTCTCCCACCTACCTGTGTGCTATATCTGACATCTAGCCACCAGCATATGCATCCCTGTACCTGAGTGATATTTTCCCCAGAAACTACAATGTTTGGAAGTACTACTGGCTGGACATGCTGAGGAATGAACAACTTTCCAAGAAGCACTCAACCAGTACCTCTGTAAGCTTGATCTATTAAATACCTGAGCACTGTAGCAGAGGCTGAATTGGTATTCTGCACTTTTTTTTAACAAATCATCCTCATAGGATTGAGCTCTGGTTGCATAATGTGGTGGCTGGCTTAATAGATATCATTTTTTTGCTTCTTTCCCTTCTTTATAATACTTCCCTAATGATGGTACCTGTTCTTCACAAGTAGATCTGTGTCTGAAATCTGCTTCTGAGGGAATTCAAACTAAGACATATATGATTTGTTTAATGTCAAAGAATAGAAGAAGTCAGCAGATATAGATGTTTTCCATACTTTGCCCTCAGCTACCTGAGACTTTGACACATGACCTCTTTACTTCAGGCTTTTATTTGATGTAAGGAAAGGGCTGAATTATTTGATGAACACACTGACTCATTTTGGCTTTTAAATTTTCTGATTAGGAATTCAAGAAATTGATTACTGAATGAATATATTAAACTAGCATTTTGTTCTTTATGGATCTCTTCTTCCTTTAAGGTGGTTTTGACTACCCTTCCTCATCTATAAAGTAAGAGGTATGCTAAGAGTTTGTGCTATGTAGCAGAATAATAAATTATTAAATTTTGTCTAGTGAAAAAATTGAAAAGCATTTCTTTAGATTGGTTAATCAGATATAGAATGTCAAATGTCATAATATCATTTGATTTTATTTAAAGTATGTCTATCAAGGAAGTACAAATCATTGAATACTGAATGACACTATTATTGCCTACTGACACAGAAAGGAAGAAAGAAGGGGGGGAAGGGAGGAGAGGAGGGAGGGAGAGAAGAAAATCTCAGCAGTAGCTAACTATATAATCAAAATACTTCCTATGCTGGCTTGATGGGAAATTATTATATCTAAGTGAGATCAACCAGTACCTGAAAATATATACTTAAAATGAAGCTTATTAAATTATAAATTATCTTGGCTAAACACTAATAAAGTCTACATTATTTTGTTTCTGATTAATAATGTAAATTGTTTTCTCTATTAAAACAAGGCCGCATTAAAAAAAAAATAAAGTAGACCCAATAGAATTGTAATGAATTACTATGGAAAGATTTAGAAATGAAATCCCAGTTACAGTGTTAAATCTGCATGTTGTTATCCTTGGCTATTTCACCAAATTAATGTTTCCAGTGAATATTAGTACTCATTTGCCCCCACACCCACCCCACCCCTTTTTTTAAACTATTGAAGTTGTTATGGCAATGAGCTTAGGGACTTAAAGAGCATTGCATTTTTATCTTTTAATGGAAACTAAGAACTTAAGGTTGGGCTTTGGAGCAGTGGAATGAGTCATTGTAGAAAACTAGAGCTGGTAGATGTTTTTGTTTTGTTTTTTATGTTGTTTGTTTGTTCATTCCAGAAAATAAGTTTTTCACAAATGTTGAGTTAATCTTATTTATCTTTAAGAGACATTTCAACTGCAGCTGAAAACTTGAACATCTTTCCCCTAGAAGGACAAAAATTGAAAATAATTATACTAATAAATCTATTCTAATTCTAGGTGGAAAATCACAATTTAGAGTCAGAGGGAAAAGATAGGGAAATAGGGGTAGGAGCCACTGTACATAAAGAAATCAGTCCTCTAGGTTTGCTTCAAATAAAGCTTTGAATATACCATATTCATAAATACATAAGTAAAATATTACAATCATGTTATTTTTTTCCCTAAAAGTGTGCTCCATTGATCTTTTATGGGGGTGTTCTCCAATATGCTCTGTGACTACTCACTTGAATGGACCATAGTCATTCTGCTATTTTTGAGACCCTTTAACTTTTGAAGGGCTTTTATGTTGTGCTAGTTTAAAATATGATTATTTTTATTATCGTTACTTTTGAAAAATTATAACATACAAATTGCATACCTCTGGTTAGCTTCTTTCAGCTAGTATTATAACCAGAAGCAAAGCAAACAGATGTTTATATAGAAAAATTATTGTGAAAATATTCTACAGAAAGAATAACAGCAATAAATACAATGTGCAGTTAGCACCATTTTTACTAATCCCCTAAAAGCAATTATCCAAGAATGGGCCTGTTTATGCTATTTCTATATTCTTAGGACAGTTGGTGATTGATTACCTACAAGAAAAATTGCTTCTGCTTTGTTCTGCTGAAATTATACAAAACACTGGTTTGTATCAATGACCAATTTTTAGTAAGTTTTCCAAATGATATGGAATAACAAGTAATTTTGAATTATTCTTTAAACATTATCATCGTTTAGTCTCACAAGAGAAAAAATACATTGCATGTGGTATTGCCTAATTTCAAATATTGGCTGGGTTTGAAACGATAATACAAACATGATGGTTTTTTAAAAAATGTAGAATTAACTACAAACAATATGAGTAATTTTATACACTATAATTTTATTAGGGGATTAATGTTGTCTATCTCATTTAGATTGTCTTTGGATAATAATCATATAGAAGTTCTAATTTACTGATAAAAGAAATATTGTGCAGTGAATATTTGAATATAAAATTAAATTATAAATAATAGTAGCCATTTTTATGTGATATCTAATATACTCTTTAAATGAAATCCAACTTCCTCCTATGCAATATGTTTACATACAATGTGCCATCCAGCAATTCCTGGACAAATACTCTATCTCTTTTTGTTTATTATTAATTCTCCAAAAATAAATCCTTTTAACATTAAAAATTTAATGGTCTACAAATTTTTATTATTAAATATACTCAATGTTTTCTTAAGATCCATTCTTTTTTTTAAGATTTATTATTTTTTTTAATTTATTTTTCTCCCCTCCCCCCTACCTGGTTGTCTGCTCTCTGTGTCCTCTCACTGTGTGTTCTTCTGTGTCTGCTTGCATTCTTGTCAGAAGCACCAGGAATCTGTGTCTCTTTTTGTTGCGTCATCTTGCTGCATCAGCTCTCTGTGTCCGCAGTGCCACTCCTGGGCAGGCTGAGCTTTTTTCACGTGGGGCAGCTCTCCATATGGGGCACACTCCTTGAGTGTGGGGCTCCCCTACACAGGGACACCCCTGCGTAGCTCAGCACTCCTTGTGTGCATCAGCACTGCTAGTGGGCCAGCTCATCACATGGGTCAGGAGGCCCTGGGTTTGAGCCAAATCCACTTCCCAAGATACATTCTTAGAAGCAGAATTCTGAACCAAAAGTTAACTGTGTATTTAAATATTTTATCCATATGGGGAAAATCCTCTCCAAAAATTTTACAACTAGTACCCCTCTTGGGTGTCTATAGGAGTTCCCGATTCCCCCACAACAATTTCAATATTTAACATTGTCGTTCCTATTTTCTACTCCAATATCAGAGGCAAACCTGTGTTTACATTTGTTTAAACTGTATTTTCTTTGATTAGTAATTGTGTTGATACATTTTATATTTTCTGTTTATCCCTCTATCTATTGTCATCATCATCACCATCATCTATCATCTGTGCCTCCATTGAAAATTGCATGCTTATAGCCCCATTCATTTGATATTGTAGTATTCGTTTTTCACTATTATATTAATTCATTTATAAATGATGAAAATTTTGTATGTCATCAACACTGCTTAGATTTTCCCAACATTTATTTTTCTTTTAATTTTTATTATTTATTAATATTTTAAGATGCAAAAGTTAAAATTTTAGAGTCATCCAATCAGTCAATCTTTTCTCTTATGATTTCTGTGGTTGTTGGTAAAGAGCATTTTCAAGAAAGAGTTTCAAATAAATTTTTATTGAGCAATTGTCCTAACTGAGAGATGTTGAAAATCACTTAAGTGCTTGTCCTGCAGGAGATTTCAATCCAGTTATGGAGATAGAAAAATAAAATGTACATTCACACAACTTTTAGAAATGTTTTACCAACAGCAATCTACAAATAAATGCAAATTCATACAGTGCAAATTGAGAGCATATGTGCTAAGAATAAAGGAATGGGTAATTGAATGGAACTTCTCAAAGGAGGGAAATTGGAGATAACAAAACACACAAGGCTTTCAAAATTTTCATAACATCTTTTTTCAGTGGTTCTATGCATCTGTGAGTTATTCTGCTTTGGGTATATTGGAACAAGCTGAGTCTTGTTGAACAAGGTTTATATACTTCTAGGACACAGGAGTATGTACAGGTAAGACTTATGCATAAATGCTACTTTCACATCTTTCTATGAGAAATTGAGAGTGAGAAGTATGGAGAGGTGTTGCAGTTTCCTTTGGCTGCTCAAGCAAAACCATACAATGCGTTGGTTTTAAAAATGGGAATGTATTAGCTCACAGTTTTGAGACTAGGAGTAAATCCAAATCAAAGTCTCATCAAGGCAATGCTTTCTTCCTTGAGACTGGTGTTCTGGGCCTGGCTGCCAGGGATTCTTGGTTCTTGGCTCTTCTGTCACAAGACAATGCCCATGATGGCCTCTTCCTTCTCTTTCTGGTTCATTGACCTTCAGATTCTTGCTTCTGGTGGCTTTCTTTGTGCCTAAATTCATTCCAATTATGAAGAACTCCAGTAATAGGATTAAGATTCATCCTGATTGCAGTGGGCCATACCTTAACTGAAGTAACCTGATCAAGAGTCCTACTTACAATGAGTTTCTAGCTACAGGAATGGGTTAGATTGAAGAACTTGTTTTGTTCCCCCCACAGAGATACATACAGCTCCAAACCACATCAGGAAAGGAAAATAAATTATTTCTCTTACCAGTCATTCATGCACTCCATACCTACTGATCTCAGCTGTGCCTTACCAACCATCTGCCATAAACTACCTTGAAATTTTAGTTTCAGAGAAATGTACAATAAAAGAGAAAATTGTGGAAGTGGTGATTATATTATGAGGTTATCAAAGGAATAAAGTTTTCAAAAGAAGAAAACAGAACTGCTTCTTTTTAGCCCGAAAATATACATAATAATTTAGTTATCACAATTGATGTTTGATGTGCTTTTTGAAAGGGAAAACGTTCTTGAACTTTGGGGAAATACATTAGTAAATTTTTCTCAGTTCCTGTGTAGTTGTAACTTGATTTTATTTTGATGCCTTAAAGCAATTTCTCTAGAGTTTTCTCTGCTCTCTCTTCTTTCACTAGGTCCCAACCCTCATAACTGATGAACAAACCAGGAAGACATTGACATTATAATAGTCATTTATTTTTATTTCCTGTATCTGCTATGTACTGTACATTCTCATTTTCCTTTACTCAGGTTCTGAATGATCCAGTCCAAAAACATAATTTTTATTCCTTTTTAGCTTCTCTGTCTCTCTTATTCAAATGAGTAGGACAGGTCACTGTAGAGTAAAAAATAAATTGTAATAGTGTATACATGTCATTTCCTTAAACCAAAGAAATTCAAACTATGTTTCTCCTTCTTGAGAGTTAATAGAACTGCTCCAAATTTAAGTACACACTAAGTAGAACTTCTCAAGATAAAATAAAACTTCTAAACCAATAGAACCTCTTAAAGCCACAGAACTAATTCTCTTTTGCACATTTGTATCCATCTCTCTCAAAGCCCACAGCCTACAGTTTTTTGTTTTGTTTTGTTTTGTTTTCTTTGTGTTTTCTTTTGAGGCATAGGGGACCAGGGATGGAACTTGGGACCTGGGATGTGGGAAGTTGGTGCCTGACCACTGAGCTACACTGGCTTATTGTTCATTTTTTTGCTTTCTTTTGTTTTTTTTCAGGAGGTACAGGAATCCAAACTCAGGACTTCCCATGTGAGAAGCGGAAGCTCAAATGCTTGAGCCATGTCCGCTCCCCACAGCCTACAGTTTTGTGGGAACTTCACCGAAACCAGAATGAGATAAAAGGTAAGAAAGGATATCTATCTCAAAATAGGGGATTTGGTTCTTACCAATAATTCCCTATATCTAAGAGTATACTCGTTATGACAGCTTCTTACTTCTTTCTATACATTGCTCATTCATAGGAAATTTATGCTGTTATAATTCACATTTGGCAGCTTTGGAGGAATTAGGAAATATGTAACAGCCAAAACTCTATAATCATATAATATAATCTTTACCTTCTGGAAGCACCATATTCTAAAACATGCCTCATCATCTAATGTGTTCAATTACAAATAGTGTGTCTTACTTTAGAATGTAAAAAAGTGGGTGTGTGTACACACGGTTCCTGCAAAATTATTTTTGTACTTCATATCGTGGCTCAAATTCTAATGAAATTAAATTTTAATTTATCTACATGCTTCTTAAATATTATTCACATTCATTTGTAATCAGGACGCTTCTCCTGAAAAAAGGGCTTCCTGTTTTGATAAGGTCCATAAGATCAAATCTATCTTAGAGCTTAGTATCCTACTGCATTAAGTTGGAAAAAAAAATGAAGGAAGAACAACATAGCATAATCTGAACTGGAGAAATCATGTGTGTATCACTCATGAGAATAAGTATCAGAAGAACTCAATTTCAGAGTAGTCCACTAAAACCATCTTAAATTACAATCAGGGTCACAACTTTTTCTCCTTAAAATTCTTCTCTGCTGTCTTCCCTGCTCCTTGCTACACCAATGCAATGTGATTCCAAAGAAGGTAAAGAAAATGAGAAATTCAGAATAATTGCTCGGCAAATAAAAATACTTCCTCCATAAGAATCTTAGAAGCAGGTGAAAGAGGAGGAGTACATGTCATATCCTATTGAGGTAATACAACTTTTAGATTAGAAATTCACTGAAGAACTACGAAGTTATTATCTCTTCCAGTTCCTATTTTGCCATTATTACTATATGCCATTCCCTCAATACCCATAGGCATTGGTCTCATCTTGAAATTTGGTCTCTTTTAAGACAGTATACAATAGCAAAATTTATTTTCAGTTAAGGAAACAGGAGATTGACTTTTCAAGACATAAATATGCATAAATTTAAAGGAAACAGTTCTAAATTGTGAAAGTAATATTAAAGTAGGCTATGTGTTATGTGGACTTATAGAATCAACTGTACTAGAATTGTTAAATGTTATGGCATACAAACACAGTCCTTCGGAAAAATTAAACAATCTTGTATCTTGTACTGGTTGTATTGGGCTCCTTATGATTTGAGCCTATTTGCTTTTTTTTTTTTTTTTCTGGTATCTAGACCTTTAAATTCAATGTTACATATAAATTCACCTCCCTTCTGTTCCTGGAAAACTCTTTATCTACCCCAACTCTTTTTTTTCAAATCTGTATTTTCTTCCTGGAAACCCCTTTTTTCATTCCCTTCAACTATTTGGTTTCTACTTAACCTGTTAATCAGACCCTCCAGGAAGTTTCTTGAGCCTCTAAATCAGGATTAGTTCCCATTCCCATTACACTCTCTGGTGGTCAGTTTCATACCCAGCTTAGTCGATTAATTTAAAAGAATTCTGGTAATTACACACCTCTTAAAATAGCAGCAGTTTCAAAAATGGGCATGTGAGCCAACTGTAGCCAATGTAACAAGAAATAAATTCTGTTGGAGAGCTTCTGAGAAAAGTTTCATACTTAAGTTTCCTCATTCACAACATAGAATCACAGGCAAATATAGTGTCTCTTCTATTTTTTAAAGTTTATTATTATTGTTATCATTATTATTATCATTACCACTTTATTATGATTTTGTTATGTTATGATTCCAGGTCATGCTGTTGCTATATTTTTAATAGCTTGAGGATGAAATCAATCAAAGACGAAAGAATGGAGACACATGGGAAAGAAGATCAGTTTATGTTGACATTTTGGTGTCAATGAATCAGCCAAGCCTCAAGATCAATTTTAGCAGTTATTTAACATTACTACTCTTTTCCATCCAGCATCTTATTTGCCTTCTATGTTTGCAGAATCTTGTACCTTTTGAAGAAGAGGTACTCACTAACAAGTCTGCAAAATCCTTATGTTTACTTTCCTTGTACTGGGAGATAGTTCTCCATGCATTTCTAGCATCCAGGCACATTCTGAGTCCTCTGAGCAAAAGCATTTAGAGCCAATTTTTTAAACAGAGACATTTCAGGATAATAGTCTTTTCCTTTCTGGAGGATATGCTTATATCCCTGGGTAATAAAGCTAGAGATAACTTTCTCTTTTGCCCCATAGATATTTGCTTGTAAAGAATAAGTTCCTCTCTCTCTCTCTCTCTCTCTCTCTCTCTCTCTCTCTCTCTCTCTCTCTCTCTCTGTGGAAGGGAGGATAGTTGGGTCATTTGTAGCCCCACATAATTTCAGAGTTTTCTAATTTTTAGGTTCCATTCTTGTGATACACTGCACTGTATCACAGGTAACCTTCACTCTTCTTTTGTAGACCTGTGGAAATTGTTGCACAGGGAACCAACAAAAAAGTAATACATGTTTTTTTTCTGACCATGGAGCTGTATGTATTATATAAGCCTGCCACAGATAAATGTTCAGTGTATCAGCTACTAACACAACACCCAACAGAATGAATTCTGCATGGTCCCTGATTTTCTGTGGCACACTAATTTGTTAGTTTTCAGTAGGGTAAAACTCACAGATGCTTCGAAGTTTCAAACTTAGCACTTTACTGCTAAAGTTCTCACATGACTTTAAGTCCAGCAATTCACTGCAGTAGTCCCATATTTTCAGTTGGAAATTTTGATATGAAAAATTGGAAACCATGCTAAATCTGTTCTCTTGGGTCTTGTGACAGAGCTGCTCCATGAATTTCTAGACACAGTAGTTGCAATATCCAGCATCCTCTGATGTTCGTGTCAACAGCCCAAGCTACCGAAACTGTGCCTGTGGCATTATCAGCAGTAGGATTTTACTAAAACCCAAGTCAGTTCATGTCACTTCCAAGTTATCACCTTCCTCCTAAGTGGATTTTATTCTCCATAACACTTACCACAGCCTGATTTATTCCATTGCTTATTTTCATCTCCCCACATAGGAATGTAATCTCCACAAAGGAATGGATTTGGTGTTTTTTTCTTGGTGAACGCGTAGTAAACTATCAAAATTCATTTCTCAGTGAATGAAGAGCAGGAATTTGGAAGGAACCATTATCAGCTTTCTTTTTATTGTTCTCTTGAGGAAACTACTCCTTGTGTGGAATGAATAGTTTTTTTTTTTCTTGGCATATAAAAATATTTTTATTTCTTAAATCTCTGGAAAACAAGTGACAATGTGATCATAGAGAAGAAAACAAAACCTAATATAACAATTTTATAAAAAATGTTAAGTAGTTAAGTTGCCAATATGATTAACAGTTGTTATGATCAGTAATTTGATTTGTCAACTTGGCTAGGCTACAGCACCCCATTGTTTAATAAAACACTAATCTAAGTGTTGCTGTGAAGGTATTTTGAAGATGTGCTTGAAATCTTTATAAATTGTCTTTAAGTAAAGGAAATTGCCTTCGATAATGTGGTGGGCCTTATCTAATCATTTGAAGACCTTAAGAGCAAATCTAATGGAAATCGGACTTGGCCCAGTTGTTAGGGCACCCGTCTACCACATGGGAGGTTCAGGGTTCAAACTCTGGGCCTCCTTGACTCGTGTGGAGCTGGCCCATGCACAGTGCTGATGCAAGCAAGGAGTGTCCTGCCACGCAGGGGTGTCCCCCGCGTAGGGGAGCCCCACGCACAAGGACTGCACCCCGTAAGGAGAGCCACCCAGCGAGAAAGAAAGTGCAGCCTGCCCAGGAATGGTGCCGCACACACAGAGAGCTGACACAACAAGATGATGCAATAAAAAGAAACGCAGATTCCCGAGCCGCTGACAACAACAGAAGCAGAAAAAGAACATGCAGCAAATAGAAGGGGAGAGAAATTAAAAAAAAAAAAAAAAAAGAGCAAATCTAAGGTTTCTCAGAGAAGAAGAAATTCTATTGCAGGACATCATCAAAAAATTGTCTGAATTTCCAGCCTAATCAACTGAGCCATGAATTTTGGACTTGCCAGCCTCCTCAATCTCTTCAAACAAGTAGTTTAAACATTATCTATCTCTCTATCTATCTATCTATCTATCTATCTATCTATCTATCTATCTATCATCTTTTGTGCGTGGGTGTGTATGTGTGTAGATATTTATAACCATACACACATGTGCACACACACACACTTTGATTTTGTTTCTCAGGAGAGAACCCTAACTGATAACAGATTTTGATACTGTAAGGGGAGTTTTGTCTCAACAAATACATAAAAATGTAGAAGAGGTTTTGCAATTGGATAATGAGTAGAGACTGGAAGAATTTTAAGGTAGATAGATGATAGAAAAAGCTTACATTACTTTCTTTATTCTAAGGAGACAGTTGGTAGAAAAATGGACATTAAAAGTGATTATGGTGAAGGCTGAGAAAAAAATGAGACACACGTTATGGTAAAAAATGGAAGACAGGTGATCTTTGTTATAAAGTGGTAGGAACCTTGACTGAAATTGGTTCTGGGTAGAAAGTAGTACTTTAAGCAATGATTTTGGATAGCTGAGGAGGTTTTCAAACAAAATACAGAAGATGGATCTTGGTTCTCCTTGCTGCTTTTAGTAAAATATGAGAGGAACAACATAAATTGAGGAACAAACAATGAACCAGAATTTGACAATTTGAAAAATTCTCATACTATTTATATTACAAAAATGGTAAAGAAGGATGTGACTGGGCAATCTTCTGATGGATGATTAGGCACATGACTCATGGATCCAATCACCCATATCAGCAGAAGCGAGGAATAGAGATGGTGTTATTCAGAAAGGGTCAATGGAAAACTCTAATATTTAAAGGTACATGTATTGGTCTACCAAAGAGGTACTGATGCAAAGTACCAGAAATCTGCTCACTTTTAAAAGGGTATTTATTTGGGGTAAAAGCTTACAGTTACAAGGCCCTAAAGAGTCCAACTTAAGGTTGCTTTCTTGCTAAAGTCAGTTGCCATGTATAGCAGTTTGATATGGTTATGAATTCCAAAAATAGATATTGGGTTATATTTGTAATCTGGTCTATACCTGGGCATGATTAAGTTATGATTGGGGCTTTGATTGGGCCACATCATGAGTCCCCACCCTTTGGTGGGTTTGGATTCACAGACAAAAGACTTGGAAAAGGATAGAGTTGAGGGTTTCTGATGTTGGAGTTTTGATGTTGAAGTTTGATGCTGAAGTCTTAAGCTGGAGCCCCAGGAAGTCAGCATGCAGAGGAAAGAGAAGCAAACCCTGGGAAGAGAAGACCTGAGCCAGGAAAAGAACACAGAGGAATAGGGACTGCTCCTTAGACATGGCAGAAACCCCAGAGAAAGACAGATGCATTCACCTGGTAGTCTACAGCTGACCTTGTGGAGAATACAGATGACCTGTGCCCAGAAGAACCCAGGAAACCTGAATCCTCACAGACATCAGCAGCCATCGTGCTGTAAAATGTAAAAATAGACTTTGGTGAGGGAAGTAACTTATGCTTTATGGCCTGGTGTCTGTAATCTCCTACCCCAAATAACTATCCTTTATAAAAACCAACGAATTTCTGGTATTTTGCATCAGCACCGCTCTGGCTGACTAATGCACCATGTGTTGAAGCAAGATGGTCACTGATGTTTGCCTGATCTCTCCTTCCTGGGCATCCTCTTTCTCCTGGTATAGGGCTCATATCTTTTCAGGCTTTAAATATCAGGTACAAGCTATCAGGAGAATAGTTCATCTCTCCCTGGAGTCCCAGGATCAAAAATGACAGAGCTCTTTCTCTTCTTGTGTGTCTTCTTGAGTGAGTGTCCATTTCTATCAGCCCACCAAGGGAGCAGGAACTCAACCTGAGTCACACCTTACTAATGTGGTCAAATCAAAACCCTAATCTTAACAGGTACTTTAATTAAAGACATCTCAGCTGAATCTAATGAAATCAAAGGGTATCACACCCAGAGGAATAGATTAGTTTACAAACATAATCTTTCTTTTTTGGGGGGGATTCACAAAAATAATCTCAAACTATTACAGTATGGATCCTCTTGACATACAGAAGACCCACAGAGTTTTTGATAATGTCATATCATTTCAGCTTGGACTGAAAGATAGAGAAATGGGGCAAAATGAATGGAAGCTATTGAACTACTGGGATTCCACAGGCAGGAAAGAGGCCAATACAGCTACTCAGGGTGGACATGTGTTACCACTGAAAGAAGGAGAATTATCCTGAGTGTGGCTCAGAGGCTTGTGGGGTTTCCACTGCTACCACAAACCTAGAGGACATGGGCCCAGAGGGTGGAGCTGACACTTCATTGCTTCCAGAGGAAAGGGTAACCTTCTCAGTCCAGAGGGCAGAGAATCAAGTTACAGAGGTTTACTCTCAGGCCTTGAAACTTAAAGTTTCAGCCCTGTTGGTTTGTGAACTTGCTTTAGATAACAGTCTATTTATTCCTTCCATTTTCTCCCTTCAGGAATGGGAATGTCTAATCTATTCCCACTGTACAATTGTATTTTGGAAGCAGAAATCTTGATTTCTACTGTCACATGGCTAAAGATAGAGAAGAAATTTGCCTTAGGAATCATACACGGGTCTCATTCATACTTGATCTGGATGATTTATATGATGAGATTTTGAAATTTTTCATTGATACCTAGAAAAGATTTTTGACTTAGAGATGATGCTGGAATAGCTTAGGATTTTTGAGGGATGTTGAATGTGAATTTGGGGAGCAGAGGCAGCAATTGAGATTTGTCCCTCCAAAGTTCATGTCCACCTAGAACCTCAGAATGTGATTTTAATAGACAGAATCATGTCCCTCACAAAGACATATATAATGCCTAACCCCTGGCGTGTGAGTTCTGAACTCATTTGAAGATCCTATTATGATGAGGCCAGATTGATTTTCAAGGTAGGTCTTAATCCAATATGCCTGGTGTCGCAGTGTGGGCTCGCCCGGAGGGCCGCTGCAGGGGCGGTGTGGGCTTGGGCGGAGGGCTGCAACACACAGAGGGGCCTTCCGAGAAGGCGCTCCGGGGCTGGCAAGGTGTGGAGGACGCGCGGTAGGAAGAAGACTACCGAGGAGACCAGGATCTGTGCGCAAGTCTGATTTATTCAGGAAGTACAGCGGTTAATATAGGGCGAAGATGGGGGAGGGGCAGGGGGTGTGGCCAGGGGGCGGCAGACGGCTGATAGGTTCGTGCAGGGGTGCATCACTGGTTGTGGGCAGAAGATGGGGTAGCCAGGGTTCTCGGCGGCAGCGAGGCGGGGCTGTCATGGCGCAGCGGTGGCCCTCGGGGGAGAGGCGGGTTTAGGCCACTGAGGGGGAAGCGGGTGCAGCTGGGCAGAGGGGCAGGCAGTACGCCCGAACCCCAAGCGGAGGGCCTTAACGCCCATTCCCGCCACCCGGGTCCGACTCGCACCGGTGCCTGGAGACGAGCCGACCCTTGCTATAGCCGCACTCCCACACAGTGCCACCCTACATTTCTCCCTTTTCTTTTATTAAGCGCCGAAGAAGGTGGAAGAGGAAGGGCCAGCACTCATTTTGTTGGGGGGTCCTCGCCAGGCAGCGCGTTCGAGAAGCCTGTCTTGGCGGGGGGTGAAGGTGGGTGGCGGCGGCCACCGGGCCCTTTCAGCTTGGGCTAGGTGGAGTAGCCGCAGAACTTGTTGGCGGAGAGGGTCGGGCTCGGCATTCAGGGTCATCATGGCCATCCGAGGGGCGAGGTGTCGCTGGCGACATTTCTCTCTCCGGGTCAGGCGGTTCGGCAGTGGCGGGCCGGATGAGGCGTCCTGGGATCCAGATGGGCTGGGCGGCGTCATCTGGAAAGACACAAGCAAAACCCCTTCCCTGGGCAAGGAGGGGGGCAGGCCCTGACCAGATGTTAGTCTTGGGGTCTTTCCACTGGACAAGGGGGGCCTGTGTGGGCCGGTAGGACAGGCCCCAATGAGCATGTACTGGGGAAAGGCCATCCTCATCAAAGCAGAGGAGGTTGCGGTGGATTAAGGCAGAGGTGACAATTTCTCCAGGTGTGTGGCGGGGATGGTTGCTCCTTTCCTTTTGAATAAGATGCTTGAGGAAGAGATGAGTGCGTTCAACCATGCCTTGACCTTGGGGGTTGAACGGAATTCCAAAGTAATGAGTGATGTTGTATAGCCTCAGGAACGCGGCAAAGGAAGCGCTGCGATATGCTGGTCCATTGTCGGTTTTCAGGTCCCATGAGACTCCCATGAAGAGGATGGCTTGTCTGAGGGCCTGAACGCAGTGCTTGGCTGTTTCTCCTGGGAGGGGAACGGCATAGCCCAGGTGGGAGAAGGTGTCGATGGCCACATGGAGATACTTGAGCCTGCCGAACTGGGGCACGTGGGTGACGTCCATTTGCCATTGGGCATTGGGGCGTAGCCCATGCGGATTAACTCCTTGCGGCTGTAGCGGCCCAAGGGGCAGAAGGGGTGCACAGGTTTGGCAGCATCTGACCATGTGCTTGCAGGCCTGGATGGAAAGTTCCGGGAACAACTTGTGAAGGCTCCTGGCAGAGAAGTGAAATCGAGAGTGGAGTAGCTTGGCTTGGTTGAGGAGGTCGCCAGGTGGAGGGGCGGGCGGTCGGCCTCCCGAGCACTCTACTGAGGCTGGGAGGGCTTGGACGGCTTGATCGGCGAGGTTATTGCCGGGGGCAATAGGTCCAGGAAGGCCAGAATGGCTCCTCACATGGGCGATGTACCAGGGCGCCGTGTGGTTTTCCAAGAGACTCTGGAGAGTTAGGAGTGCTTGGTCGATAGGCCTTTTGGCAGGAAAAAATGTGGCGAAAGCCAAGACTTGGCAGACTTGCAAGGTGTTCAGGCTGTCGGTAAAGATGTTGAGGGGTCTGTTGGGACAGGCGCGGAGAGCTAGGACGACGGCTTGGAGCTCTCCTACCTGGACAGAGTTCACGTTGATGTGGATGAGTATTTGAGGCTCTGACGTACCAGGCGAGTAGATGACAGCTGCGAACTTGTGCTTGGAGGCGTCAGTGAAGGCGTGGTGGCATGTGGGTAGGGGCGGCAAGATGGGAAGGGGTGGTGTGGCGGAGGGATGAAGGATAACTGGGAGATGCCCTGAAGCAGCCGATGCCTGGGGTAGGGGTTGTCAAATTCGCCATGGAAGAGTTCCGCAAGGACTTGCATGTCTGGACTGGACAGAAGCAGCGTGGTGGTTTTCTTGGCATCAAGCGGCCACACAATGGTGTCTGGGGGAGTACCATATGTGTGGGTGCATTGCCAGACGAGGTCAATGGCCAAGGAGATCCAGAGGGTGACTTGCGGGCCGATTTTTCTGAGCTTGCTTTTGGCGGTATGGAGCCAGAGAAGGGGCCCCTTCTGCCAGAGGAGCCCGGTGGGCATACCCGTGGTAGGCAGGATCAGCGCCAAGATGGCTCGGTTGGGGTCGTGACGCTGCAGTTGGCATTCTCGCAGGGCATCATTGACAGCTCAGATGGCCTCCTGCGCAGCCGAGGTAATAGCGATTTTCTTTGTATGGCCTGCGGAGGGTCTTGGTCGGTTTGCAGGAGGGTGAAGAGGGGTTGTAGTTGAGCGGTGGTGATCAGGAGAGCCGAACGGAGCCAATTGATGTGCCCACAGATTTGCTGTAGCTCTGTCAGAGATAGCTTCTGCGGAATGGCCAGTTGGGGGGCCGCAGGCGTGATGGTGTTGTGGATGTTGAAGCCTAGAAAGGTGAAGGGGAGCTCCATGCGTACCTTATCTTGTTGGACTTGTAGGCCAAGGTCGTTGAGATGGCGCAGTAATGCCGTGACGATGGCTTGGAGGCCTCCGGGGGTTTCATGAGCCACGAGAAGGTCGTCCATGTAATGAACAATGTATGCAAAGTTCTTTAATGGCTGAATTGCCTTATTGACATAAAGCTGGCAGATGGCCGGGCTGTTTCGCATTCCTTGCAGGAGGACTTGCCATTGGTAACGCTCAGCTACTTCTTGGTGATTGGTGCACGGGAGCGTGAAGGCGAATTTTGGACGGTCTTTTGGGTGCAGTGGAATGAAGAGGAAACAGTCCTTGATGTTGATGGTGGCGGCGCACCAGTGTCTAGGTATAGCCGTGGGGTGGGGGCACCCCGTTTGGGGGGAGCCCATTGGGCGGATGTGCTTGTTGATCTCACGCAGGTGGTGGAGGAGCCGGTACTTGCCTGACTTCTTCTGAATGACGAAGACGGGTGAGTTGTATGGACTGGTGGATGGCTCAATGTGTCCTGCATCGAGCTGGTCATAGACAAGAGCTCGGAGAACTAACAGTTTCTGGGATGAGATGGGCCACTGCTCCACCCAAATGGGCTCCTCGGTATCCCATTCAAGAGGAGTGGGTGCTGGAGGTGTAATGCGAGCAGTGGCATATATCATTGGGGGGGAGCCGTGGATAGAATGGCTCTGCAGTTCGAGAGGACATCCCCGCCCCAGAGGATATTGTCGATGCCGGGCAGGACAAGGGGGTGGAAGGTGCCTTGGCGGCCTTCCTTGTCCTTCCAAATAAGATCTCAGCTGGTTTGGAATGAGGGAGCTGTTCCGGTGGCTCCAATGACGCAGGGGCCGGGGAGCACACCCCAGTTGTGTGCGGCTGTTTCTGGGAAGCAGGATATTTCTGCCCCGGTGTCAAGGATTCCCTCGAACCATTGGCCTTCAACCTCTAACTCCATTATTGGTTTCTTGGGTCCCAGTGGAATGGTCCACATTACGGCAGGGAGTGGTGGCGTGGATGAGCGGCCTCTTGCTGGCGAGGCTGAGGCCTGCCCCCTCTCGCGTTTAAAGGCTGCCGTTGGCTGTTGGCGGTGCGGCAGTCACGGGCCCAATGGTATCCTTTGCCGCAGCGGGGACATAGGGTGGGAGGCGCGCGTGGTCTGGCTTCTCTGGTGTCTCGAGGCGTGTTCGTGGATGGTCGTGGTCGGACGGCATGAGGGCATTCGCGGGCAAAATGTCCGGTTTCTCCGCATTTGAAGTAGTCGGAGGAGAGGGACATGGCCGTGGCTATGGCCTGAGCCAGCGCGGTGGCCTGCGGGTCTATGTGGGAGCAGGCCAGGATCCAGTCATGTACTCCCCTTTCCTTCATTGGTAGGATGGCTTGTCGGCAGGCATTGGTGGCCCCTTCCAGAATGAGTTCCCGGGCAAGGGCTTGTTGCGCACGCTCGCCAGGGACCTTGCGCTTGCAGGCCTCCTGAACCCGGGATATGAAGTTGGCGAAGTCTTCGTCTTTTCGTTGGACTAACTTGGCAAGTGGCTCAGGTCTGGTGGCGGAGCAGCTGCGGAAAGCGCATAAAGCCAGCTCGCGAAGTTGGAGCCAGAACTTGGGGGGGGCGTTGTGATATTGGGCCAGATTGGCGAATTGGCCCGTGCCTGTGTAAGCGTCCGGGGGATGGCGAGCCCCGATACGGGCGTTGTGTGCCACTTGCTTTTCTGCCTCTGATGTAAAGTGAGCACGCCAGTTGATGAATTGGCCGGGGGTTAGAATGGCCCGAGCGAGGGAAACCCAGTCATACGGAACCGTGAGCTGAGTGCTAAGCTCCTCAAGCAAATGTTGGGCGTACGGGCTACCAAGGCCGTCCTCTTTAACAGCCTTGCGGAGGTTTTTTATTTCGTCGGCTGTAAAGGGGTACCAATCCTGTGGACAGTGCCGCGAGGGGGCAGCATTCAGCGGGTATAAGAGTGGCATCTGATGCGCGGGGGCCTCTGCCCACGGGGGCCAAGTACCCATGGGCCCTCTGGCAGATGAGGGATCCGCGGTGGGGGGTGCCCAGGGGGTGGGGCGAGAACGTGGCTCGTCCCAAGATGGCGGCGCCTCACAAGATGGCGGACTGCCCTAGGGGGTAGGCGGCTTGTAAGATGGCGGCCGCTCCTCTTCCGGCAGGGGCCAAGATGGCGCCGTGGCCGGAGGGGGCGGGTATAGGGGGAGGGACTTCCCTTTATCCTCCCAAGAAGAAGGCGGAAGTTCGCCATCGGGGCGAGGTAGGCACGTCCGGTTTGGGCGGGCAAGAGTCCAGGGCATTGTTGAGGCAGCTGGACAAGGACTCGGTGTCAGAATCACTGTCTGAATGAGACCCCTCTCCCTTGCTCTTACCGCAGGTGCAGTGGAAAGCGTCCCGATTGACGGGGGTGCCCTGGAGGCACGAGCGAATGGCGATGAGCGTGAGGAGAAGGCTGGGGGGAAAATGCTTGTTCTCATACTCCATAGCCGCTGTGACGCAGTCAATGAGGTTAGTGTACATGTCCGGGTCCCACAGCTGGCAAGTGGAAAGCCAGGGCTTGAAAGGTAGCAAAAGGTCCCAGTACGTTTGGAGCTGCTTTACTGAAACATTCATATGATTGGTGTCTAAAAGGCCAGCAAGGGCCCTAACCTGAGGCGCCTGGCGGGAGGAAAGACGGCCGCCCATGGCGCTGACGGCGGGGCCTAGCGAAGACGGGGGTCCTTACCTTGCGGGCGAGGCGGGTGGGGGTCCGGCCGGGAAGTTGTTGCCCCCACGTTGGGTGCCAAATGTCGCAGTGTGGGCTCGCCCGGAGGGCCGCTGCAGGGGTGGTGTGGGCTCAGGCGGAGGGCTGCAACACACAGAGGGGCCTTCCGAGAAGGCACTCCGGGGCTGGCAAGGTGCGGAGGACGCGCGGTAGGAAGAAGACTACCGAGGAGACCAGGATCTGTGCGCAAGTCTGATTTATTCAGGAAGTACAGCGGTTAATATAGGGCGAAGATGGGGGAGGGGCAGGGGGCGTGGCCGGGGGGCGGCAGACGGCTGATAGGTTCGTGCAGGGATGCATCACTCGTTGTGGGCAGAAGACAGGGTAGCCAGGGTTCTCGGCGGCAGCGAGGCGGGGCTGTCATGGCGCGGCGGTGGCCCTCGGGGGAGAGGCAGGGTTAGGCCACTGAGGGGGAAGCGGGTGCAGCTGGGCAGAGGGGCGGGCAGTACGCCCGAACCCCAAGCGGAGGGCCTTAACGCCCGTTCCCGCCACCCGGGTCCGACTCACACCGGCGCCTGGAGACGAGCCGACCCTTGCTGTCGCCGCGCTCCCACACGGTGCCACCCTACACCTGGAGTTCTTATAAGCAGAGGAAATCTTAACAGAGACCCAGAAGAATGAATGAACAGGAAGAGTAGAAGCCAAGAAAAGGAACCAAAGGATCAAGTTGTGATTGGCATGGGACAGAACCTGAGTTTGCCAGCAAGCAACCAACTGAATTTTGTAGACTTCAGAGAAAGCATGGCTTTCTGATACCTTCATTTTTTGTTTTCTAGCTTCCCAATTACTGAAAATAAATTCCCACTGTTTAAGCCAACCAGCCTGTGATATTTGTCATAACAGTCCTGACAATTTATGAAAACAATTTTATTTGGAAATAGAGTATTCACAGACATAATTAGGTAAATTAATATCTGGTCATTCTGGATTTCGGTGGCCCCTTAATCCAAAAATCGGTGTCCTTATAAGAAGGTTATGAAGAGACAGAGACACATATAGAGGGAAGATGGCCATGTGAAGATGGAAGCAGGAATTGAAGTGATGTAGCTATAAGCCCCACAATGCCAAGGATTGCTGGCAACCAACAAGAGCTAGGAATGGCAAGGAATGATTCTTAGAGCTTTTAAAGGGACTATGTCCTGCAAACACCTAGATTTCAGTCTTCTAACCTTCAGAACTTTGAAAAAATAAATTTCTGTTTTTTCAGTCATCCAGTTTGTGATAGTCCATTATGGAAACTCTAGGAACAATATAGTTGTAGTAGTTATGTAACTGCACAAAACTTATCCCCAGATATAGTGGCTTAAAACAGTAAACATTTATTATCTCACACATTACCTGTGGGTAATGAATCCAGGAGCAGCTTAGTTAAGTAGTTCTGTCTCAGAATTTCTCATAAGGTTGCTATCTAGATTACAGCTACTGCTCTAGTCATCTAACAACTTGATTGTGGCTGGAGGATCTGTTTTTAAGATGGGCTCAATTCCATTTCTTGCAGACTGATCTGGCTGTTGGCAGAAGTCCCCAAATCCTCACCACATGGTCCTATCCATAGTGGTGTTTGAATGTACATCTAATATAGCTGCTGGATTCCCCTGATTTGACCAGAGCCTCAACATCAGGAGGTGAGAATTATTGGGGGCAATATTGGAGGCTAGCTACCTCAGCAATAATCATAGTTTTGCAAGTCTATTCAAACTTTGTCTTATCTTCTAGAAAGGAAATCACAGCTTTTTAATGCTATAAAAATCATTTTTATTAATTGAAAAAGGACATGGCTAGACAGACCAAATAAAATAAATTGTCCAGTTTTCTGATATGATATGGGATTCTCAATCTCTGTAGGCATCATTTTTCTTTTCCTATTACTTGATAGGGTTTTTGTGGTAGTCAATTTAAACATATTTTGAAAGACTTTTGGCACTTCTCATGTAAATAGTAGAATATAAGATAGTATTCATTATTATTTTTCATCATCAAGAATATCTGTTCTCTTCCAAAAAATGCCCAATAATTTTGCCAACACATAGACTGAAGTCATTCTATATTGCTTCTGTGTTGGATGGATGTTGGCAGTTTATATGAAAAACTAACTGGAAATCCAAGAACTTCTCTAACACAATACATTCTCATATTACTTATTTACTAATTTTAATACCTGGCAGACATTTCCACTCAAGGGATCATAGGCTTCGTCGAACCTAAAAATAACTTTTTTTTCAATTTTATTAATAATAGACTTATTTTTTTATTTTTTTGTCTTTATTCATAAAAATATCTTGTATTACATTTTGATCAATTTCAAAAAGAGTTGGATAATACCTTATGAAAATTGTTGAAGAGAGACCTGAAGATGCACTATATAATTTATGGTCTGCTATAAAAATATTTTTCTTTTCAATATTTAGAGTGGTCTTGAAGAAAGAGTATTTGGATAGAGAAGCAGGTGTTTTGGCCAAGCTTCTATTTCATCAATGTTTATCTGCCATTTTGATCTTTATCTACTGGTCTACTTAGGTTCTATTTTTCCTACTGGGCTACTGTTGGGGATTGACACATGTGTTAATCACATGTTCATCTCTTATTCTGTATTCCTGTGGGTGGACTACTTAGAAGCAAAGGAAATTCAAATACAGTCAGTTAGTAGAAGCCAAAACTCAGGAGAAGCCAGAAGTCAGTGTTAGAGACAAGGAGAGAAGCAGACACAAGGAGAGGTTGCCATATGACAGAGGACTGCTGGAATGCAGCAGACACTGAAAGAGAACAAGCCCTGCCAATAGACTTAATGTTGGGCATCTTGTCTCCAAAATGATAAGACAATAACTTTCTGTTGTTTAAATCAAACCAATCTTATCATAACTGCCCTGGCAAGCTATTACAGGTATGTAAGCTCTATTTTTAGCTATTTTACATACTGCCCACTGAGTCTATGACAAAAACTCTTCATGCATTTTCTTCTGATACTTTATTATCAAACTTCTTGAAACTTTGATTATTTTATTATTATTCTGATTTTCTAGTGAGAACACACCCTATATAGTTAATTAAGAATTTAAGAGTGTACACAAATTTATGACTCATTTGATTTGCTTTAAATTATTCACAAATCTATTCTCATTTGTCTTAAGATGCTTATAAGTAAATGTTATTGTAAATATTTTAAAGGTGTTTACTCTTACTTTGAATGTCTTTAATGTTACTACTGTTAAAAATTACAATCTATATTTTACCACTAATAAACAATTAAAATAAAATATTTTAAGCCTGTGTTAAAATATAACAGATAATCTGAAATTTTGTTTTATGTGGCATTTTTTCTCAATTTACATTGGTACTTAATTTGGATCAATGGCCTATGTGAATTATCAGCTTTATATACAAGACATTTATAACTTAAATCTCTTAGCTCTACATAAATTCATGAAGCTGAACTTAAGATGTTGCCTGATTCAAAATAACTGACTAGAGAATCAATTCAAAACATGAGCATTTAAAGTTTTGTTGTTGAATTTTTAACTTTCACATTATGTCTAGTGTCTAATTCACTGTCTGTGATTATTAGGTATCTTCTGGCACTATTATATTCCAGGTTGTTCCCTCCCACTGAAAATCTGTTCTCATATTATTTTTCTGAGATAGGGACTATGTTGCAATTTTCAAAGTTTAATCTTTTTTTGTTTTTTTCCTCACAGAATGTTTTTTTAATAAAATGTATCCGTGGTATAAAAATACTTAACAGTTTATCTCCATTTCCATAGTTAGCACTTTATGGTGTCTATTATATAGGCAATTAATTAAAAATGTGGTAAGAATGTCCAGAAAATAAAACTTATCAAATTATGCAATTGGAAGAATCAAGAAAGGAGCCAAGTATTTCCATTTTCTTTATTTTAATTTTTTAATTTTTTAAATTTTAATTTTTAATTAATTTATTGAAATATATCACCCACAAACAAACACACATAAACAATAAGTATATAGTAATAGTTGTGAACTTACAAAACAAACATATATAACATCATACAGGACTCTCATAACTCAGCTTACCACAAAACACCTTACATGGTTGTTAAAACTCTTTAACTAATGATTAAAGAGCATTGTAAAAAAACATTACTACTAACCAAAGTATTTTCCCCCAGCTCTCCCTATTATTATTATCTTTATGTCTTTTATATATGAACTTACATAAACAATTACATGAATAATAAATGTTGTGAACTTACAAAGCAAACATGCATAACATCATACAGGAGTCCCATACATCAACCCTCCACCAACACCTTGCATTGTTGTGAGATGTTTGTTACAAACTATGAAAGAACATTGTCAAAATTTTACTACTAATTACAGTCCTTATCTTATATTTGGTGTGTTTTCCCCCCAACACACCTTATTATTATTTTTAAAATATTTTTTTTATGACAGAAGTTGTAAACTTATAAAACAATCATGCACATATGTAGAATTTCCAAGCAACACCCTTTTAACAACACACCACACTGTGGTGGAATATTTGTTACTATGTCCATAGCATACATTTGGCTCACATTTTCCATACTGCCCCATTATCAACATAGTACCTGTTTGGCATAGAATATTATATTATTACTGTTAACCACAGTCCATAGGTCATTCCAGTTGTATTTTTCCCATGTGTTCCCAACACCCCGCAGCAGTAATATACATTTGCTCTAGCTCACAAAGGACACTCTAGCATCCGTACCATCAACCACAATTCTCATCCACCTCTTAGTATTCAGTTCCTAGATTATTCTCTAGCATTCTGTCAATTGGCATTCACATCCCTAGACTACCATTTTCAGTCACATCCCTATTTATAAACTAGCTATTACTATTTTTTACCATCCATTCTATACATTTCCACACTTTTACAGTAAAGCTAATTAAAATTTCAACATGCATTAAACATCAGTAGTCCATCTCATTCCTTCTCTTATCTCCATTAAGAATCTATCACATATCACCAGGTCTTGAAGATATTTTCCCACCATTTCTTCTAGAAGTTTTATGGTCCTTGGTTCTATTTTTATTTTTTGATCCATTTTGAGTTAATTTTTGGATAAGGTGTGAGATAGAGGTCCTCTTTCCCTCTTTTGGCTATAGATATCCAGTTCTTTCAGCACCATTTTGATGAATGGATTGTTCTGCCTGAGCTGTGTGAATTTGACAGGCTAGTCAAAAATCACTTGACCATACATATGAGGATTTGTTTTTGAGCCATCAATTTGGTTCCATTGGTCTATGTATCTGTCTTTATGCCAGTACTATTCTGTTTTTACCACTATAGCTTGGGAGTATGATGTAAAGTCCAGAGATGAGGGTTTGCTTTTCCTTTTATGATGTTTCTAGCTATTCAGGACCACTTACCCTTCCAAATAAATTTACTAATAGTGCTTTCAATTTTTTTTTTAAATGCTGGTGGAATTTTTATCAGTGTTGCATTGAATCTGTATATCAATTTGAGTAGAATCGACATCTTAATGATATTTGGTTTTCCAATCTGTGAGCATGGAATGTTCTTCCAGTTATTTAGGACTTTTTACATTTCTTTTAACTTTGTGTTGCAGTTTTCTGAATAAAAGTGCTTTACACATCGTTGGTTAAGTTTATTCCTGACTACTTGAGTTTTATCTGTCATATTTTATTTTCACCACCCTTTTGACACTTTTAGCTACTTTTATTGATAAAACCTTCATTTCTAGACTCTCTTCCCAGCCACTCTCTCTCCTGTCTTTTCTTCTAAGGCTCTAGTACACCCTTTAGTATTTCCTGAAAATCTGATCTCTTGCTTAGAAATTCTCTCAGTTTCTGTTTATCTGTGAATATTCTAATCTTGCCATCATTTTTGAAAGAGAGTCTTGCTAGATATAAGATTCTTGGCTGAAAGTTTTTCTCTTGTAGTATCTTAAATATATCAGACCACTGTCTTCTTGTCTCCATGGTTTCTGGTGAGAAATCAGCACTTAATCTTATTGGGTATCCCTTATATGTTATGCATTGCTTTTCTATTGCTGCTCTCAGAGTTCTCTCTTTGTCTTTGGCATTTGATATTGTGATAAGAAAGTGTCTCAGAGTTGGTCTGTTCAGGTTTTTTTGGATGTGAGTACGTTGTGCTTCTTGAACATGGATCTCTACATCCTTCAATATGGTTGGGAAATTTTCTAACATTATTTATTCAAATATTCCTTCTGCCCCTTTTCCCTTCTCTTCTTCTTCTGGGACACCCATGACACTATGTTTGCATATCTCTACTTGTCGTTTAGTTCCCTGAGACTTTGTTCAATTTTTTCCATTCTTTTCTTCCTCTGTTCTTTTATATGTTCACTTTCAGAGGACATTTTTTCAAGCTCACCAATCCTTTCTTCTGCCTCTTCAAATCTGCTATTATATCATTTCAATGTTTTTTAAATTTCATTTACTGTGCCTTTCATTCCCTTAAGATCTGCTGTTTTTCTATGCATGCTTTCAAATTCTTCTTTGTACTTATCCACTGTCTTCTTAATATCCTTTATCTCTTTAGCCATCTCATTGAATTTATTAAGGAGATTTGTTTGAACATCTATGATTAGTTGTCTCAACTCCTTTATGTCACCTGGAGGTTTATCTTGTTCCTTTAACTGGGCCATAACTTCCTGTTTCTTGGTGTGGACTGTAATTTTTTGTTGGTTTCTTGGCATCTGGATTACTAGAGTATTTATTCTGGGTGTAGTTTTTCTCTTTAGTTCAGGGCTTCCTGCCTTTTTTCCCTTGCTGGTTGTACAGTAGGAGCAAAGGATGTGATTGGTGCTATAAACTGTGGAGGCTCAAGCTGCCCTCATTGCCGCAGGGATGCATGAAGCTTCTCCCAACTTTCTCCTTTCCCAGAGGTAGGGACAGAGTCACAGCAGTGTGGAATAATCCAAGTCATGCAGGCCTAGACTGTAGTTGCCCAGAGAGACAGATGAAGCTTCACACCCCTTTCTCCCTTGCCTGGGGCATGGATGGAGCTGCAGGTATGGGCAGCAATCTATGCAGTGCAGGTCCAAGATGACCGCAGTTGCTCCAGTAGACTTTTAATTTTTCAGTTTGTGCCAGCCAGAGGTACCCTCAGTTACCTCAATAGAAAGGTGCTTAGCTAGCCAGCCTCCTCCCTTCCAGGGGTGGGACTGAAGCCTAGGCTAGGGCTGCAGGCTGATCCAGGTGAAAGAAACTGGTTCCTACTGTCACTGTGATATTTGGTCAGGCCGGCTTCCCCTCAGGCTGGAGGTGGAGTCAAAATGGCTACCGGCCTTTTTTCGACTTGGATATAATCACAACCCATTGTTCCTAGGGTTATTCTTTAGCCATCCAAGTCTACCAATCAATATCTGAAATCAGCAGCCAACCATCTCCTCCTCCTGTTTTGGGGAAATGGAGCTTCCAATTCCTGTCACAGAACAGCTTCTGGGGCAGCTTGTACCACTAGAGTAGGACGATCACTGGCCTCCGTAGCTTGGCGGGCAATTTCCCGGAGAGGGTGGTGCAGTTCGCCGCAGCTTCCTCCCTGCTGGAGGTGGAACTGGGTTTTAGGCTAGACCTGCAATCTGACCTGGATGGAAAGAAGCTGGTCCCCACCAGCACTGGGATTTTCAGTCCTCCCTGCTTCCCCTCGTGCCAGGTGCGGGATTCAGATGGCAGCTCCCAGTCTCTTTTGACTTGGACAGGCTTAAACTTTAGCTATTCTCAGGATTATACTGTAACCACTGAATTTACTCATCAGTAGCTGAAATTGGTGCCCAACTGTCTCTTCCTCCCCCATTTTTGGGAAGTGGAGCTTTCAATTCCAGCCACAGAACAGCTCCTGAGGCAGCTTGTGCCTCCAGTGGAGGATGGGCACCAACCTGTGGGGTGTGGAGTGCCCTACTTATGAGGCTTCTCTGCAGATGGGCAGCCTCCTTCTTCCATTTCTTCAAGGATTTTGCAGGATGCCCTTCTGGTCTTCTGAAACCCCCAACAGGTGCTTCAACCAGCTCCAGGGAGCCCTGGGTGTTTACTAACTGCCCTGTAGCAGGAGCTGACTCTAGAAGTTCCTTACTCTGCTGCCATCTTGCTGTCCTCTCCTTTCCATTTTCTTTAGAAGTAAATACAGGATATGAAGTTTTTCTACTCCCTACTTATTCAAGAAATGCTGCTCTATTTAAGAAATTATGAAGTTAACACCATGCTCCTCTTTAATACGTAGAATCCTTAGAGATTAAATTGGATAGTGGGTCAAACATTCAAAGATATTTGGAAAAACATGCATTAAGGTAGGATTGTCTACACGAAGAAATGGATAATATAAAACAAACAATATTATTATATTATATATTATATATTATATATATATCTATATTATAGATATTATATAGAAACTTGATTCAAAAATAAAACAAAAAAACAATTAAAAACCTCTTCTCTGTTTTAAATAATGTTTATTTTGATTTCAAAATTGGGTTGACTTTGAAGTTTTAGATATCCTAGAATAACAATGTGAAATACTTTTTTCTCCTGAGCACCATTCTTATTTAAGGTTATGCATACAAAGTTCCAAGACCTGTTTTATAAAGAATTAAATGTGTCTTATCTAATATCATTAGATTTATTATATTTATAAAATTGAACACACTTATCTTTTTTTCACCAGCTAAATGTTTAGCCCCAAAATGTCAAATCTATAATCTATTAATTTATTATCTCTTATATTCAAATGCAAAATAGTTATATTTGGGGATATTGAGGAAGTCTAAATTTTCTAGAAGGTGATGTCCAAACAAATTAAGATTAATAAAGAATAGTAGACATTCTGGACTATAACTAGACTATGAGACCCAGGGAAAATTCAAACTTCTAGACATGGCACCAATTTTTTTCCAGTCATTTTCTGAAGTCATACAGCTAATAATAGAAGACAGAGTAAAAACACTGCTCACTCATTCATTCAACAAATATGCCTTAAGTACTTATGAAACAAGTAATTGAGTTGGTGGTGCTCATGGGGTGTAATTAGAAGAATAACTTTTATTATTGTCTTCCATCTTCTTAAATCTTCTCCATGTGGATAGTTCTCCCCTTCTTCCTACTTGAACAGTTAAAATGAGCACAAGACATTACTGATCACTATTTAATGATAAAAAGTCCAACAGTCATTTTATAATGAAAACACAATTCCAATTCAATAATTTAAAATGTCTGATATATTAACCAATAGTGCAAGCATCATCAATAATAAAGTTTCTTCTTTTTCAAAAACCACTCACCTGTAATGAGCTGCCCACTGCCTTGAAGTGGAGTTATGGACCTTTGACTTTCAATTATCACTCATCTTTCCCTCTCTCTTTTGTGTTCTAATGGCAGCAGAAATAAAGATGTTGGAAAGATGATATGTAAGGGAATCCTAAAGTGTTTACTTTGCTGGTACTATGTAATGAGAATGAGAATGGCTTGTCATTCTCTTGATTAGTAAATTCTAAAGCTCATTCTTTCACAGATACTTCCATGAGTCCTCTGCTGGGTCTCTCTGCCTGCAGTTATCATGAGGTGGACTCTGCTTTTATTTCAACCAGCCAACCCAGATCTTTGCCACTGGGTTTCTGCTCCCTGTGAAACAATAGCCCACAGCTTCATACCACAGGGGTGCTCTCACTCTGGCAGACATTCTCTTAGGCAGGATTTCTTTATAAATGAAGGTAGGCTGATTTTCTCATGGTGGACACTACAACTGGTTCCAGGAATCATACTTCTTCAGTCCTTTCTCAGTGCTCTTAAACGTTAGCACTCCTTCCTGATGCTATTGGCCACTTAATTTTACTTGAGTGTGAGTCAGGCTCTTCTCTGTGCTCTCCAACTATAGAAAGAGCATAACAAGATCTAGGGGTAATCCATAAACTCTAAGTAAGCATGAAGGTAGGAAAATTGTCCACACCTTCATATCAAAACTTCTCCAGGTAGAGAATGGGTTCTTGTCCTTTCCTACTGGTGCTTAGTATCCAGAAGATGAATTTGGTGCTATTCAAATAATAATGATAATAAAATTAATAAAATTGTAAAATTATAATCATGTTAATGGTCTGGAAGGAGAGGTATGTGTCACTGTGAGATACAGATTGAAGATCATTGTACCTATAAAGATGTCAGGGGAGGTTTCTCTAGGGAGGTGACCATTTAGCTGAGATCTGGAAGTGGACTACAAGTTATTTAACTTGATGATGGGGAGAATGGAGATTGGAGAAAGTTAGGAATGGCATCTTAGGCAGAAAGAACTCATATAATGATTCTGTGTTGGGGAAGAAACAAACAAGATTGTCCAGGTTGGTTTAGAGAGACCAAGAGGATACTGGGTATACAACATGAGGCCTAAAGAGTCTGGTAGGACATGTTTCAGATTTAACTTTTAATCCTAAATGCAGTGCAGATCTATGAAAGTTTCCTAAAGTAAGGGTAGAACTGGAGGATGAAACCAGTGTTTTGAAAAGTACTTTGGCTGCAGTGTGGAAATTATTATTTTGGGGTGAAGCATGCAAAAGTGGAAGAGTAGAAATGAATTAAGGAGGCAGTTGAAATATTCAGTTTGAGATAAATTCATTTCAACTAGAGTGAGTTAGAAAGATCCTTTAACTTTACTATATAGCCTCATTTTTCCAGTGTTGGTTTTCACACTACCATTGGCCTGGACACTAGAAAAAATACAACTTTAACAAGTTCAACAGTATATGTTTTATTAAAAATTAATATGCAAATGTAATCCACCAGCGAAAGCCTGGTTGGTAGTTGATGCAAAAGAACCCCTGATTCTACTTCTGGGAATGAAGTTTCATCTCCCATGCTTATTAATTCAATATTATTTAAATTTGGAAGGGGAGTGCTTTAGTTTGCTAAAGTTGCTGGGAGCAAAAAACCAGAAATGGGTTGGCTTTCAAAATTTAATTTATTAAGGTAAAATCTTACAATGCCAATGCATCATCAGCAATGCTGTCTTACCAACAGTCAGCTGCTGGATCCTGGACTTCTGCTACGGGGCAAGGCAAAATGGGGAGTCTGCCAGTCTCTCTCTACCTTCTCCTCCAGGCTTACCCTTTCTTTCAGGTTCAAGATGCTCCATGGGCCTACCTTCTTGGAGGCCTCACTGCTTCAGCTTCTCTGCTGATGCAAGCCTCCAGTCTCTCTTTCAGCATCTCAGGGTTTCTCTGTTGTTCCACAGCTGCAGTCGATCCCGGAGTCTTCTTCCATATGGCAGGGTAAAATGGCAGAGCTCCTTCTCTTTGTTCTTCTCCATTTATACGTGACTCCAGTAAAAGAATTAGGACCCACACTGGGCCCTGCAATATAATCAAAGGCCCTTAACTGAAACAACCTAATCAAAGGCAATCTAATCAAAAGGTCCTACATAATGGTGAATGATGGACTGTGGTTAACAGTACAGAGATGAGAGAGTTCTCTCATGAACTATGACAAATGTACAATACTAATATATGGTGTTAATAATAGGGTGGTTTATGGAAAAAAAATATACCAAATGTAAGCTTTGGGCCACAGTTAGCAGTAATATTTTTATGATGTACCTTCACATTTTGTTACAAATAATCCACAACAATGTAAGGTGTTGGTGATGGGGTGAGGTATGGAAATTCTGCACATTATGCATGATTGTTTTGTAAACTCACAACTTCTCCAATAAAAATAAACACAAATAAGGAAAATTACTGAGAGGAAAAGAAAAAGTTCCCATATAAAATAGGCTTACATATATAGGAATGGGTTAGCTTAAGAACATAATTTTCTGGGGACCACGAAAGACTCAAAACAGGACAGGGCAGTCTGCATTACATAACCAATAATTAGCAAATTAAAAGGCGGTAAATTATATTTTATGTCTATATTGCTAACTGGCCTAATGATTTACAGTATGGCAATAACATGAACAAAACATCTCTTTTTGTGCAGACTGTTGTATTTGTAGTAAAATCTTGAGTCGCTGCTGCCACCTAGTCTTAAATCATATGGACAAAGATTCTATGATGTGGATGTTTTCTAATTTTTAAAAGGGATCTAATCTTCTATAAGACTGTTCCTCACAGTTTATACTCCAACATTGATAAACTATTTTTGGTCTCAAAACCCACAAGCAGTTTCATGTTTTTGCAACTGTAGGTCTCTTGAATTGAAAAAGATTGTGTCCTTCTCATTCTTTAAGGTTTAGCTCAGATGTCACCACACACAGGAAGCCTTCCAAATCATTTAACCCTAGCCAAATTCTCACATTCCAGCAACCTTAACTATACTGTTATTTCCTTCCTTAAAACTTTATGAAACTTTTTATTTTTGATCTCAAGACCCACACCTGTAATTAGAATTTTCTATCACCTTTAATTGGAATTATCTTTTTGCATATTTTATTTTCCTACTGTAAAGTCTTTGATACAATGGTATTATTTAGCTTGTGCATAGTAGAACATAGTACACTGGGTATATGATAGAAAATCAGCAAATATTTGTTGAAATAAACTAAGTTGTTCTCCCAAAAACTCTTTTAGATGTCCTCACCCTGCAAGCAGTTCCTTGGAAATTGTGTCTAGTGTCTCTACTTTTATGAGGCACTAATGGCTATGGTTGAAGGAAATCATTCATTCAGGAGGTATACATTCACTTTGCTTTCAACACTAATTATATTGAACTTGTTCATAAGATTGCAATAGTATATTTATGATAAAATAATGGAAATAATTCATTATTCCAGTAGAGATACTTCAAATTGATCCTATATTTTTCTTTAGATTCTTCATCCCTAGATATGGCAAATAAGGCAATTAAGCATTCACATTTTTAGGAGCAATTTTGAACTGCTAAGTGCTAAGATAATATGCATTAACTTTTCCCTCTTATCTCAGAGCTCAAAAGAATGTTTTTTCTTATTGAGTCCTTGGGAGCTAGCACTATCGAAATGCATAAAAACTAAACATCATAAAATTTTTGTAATAATTTTCTCTTTGGAAAGCAAAGTTTAAGTTATTCTTAAATCCTGAAAGTATATTTTGATCCACGAACTTAACAATATTCATATCTTATTTCAGTAAACATTTTGCAATTTGCAAAGTTCTTTAAAAAATATAATTTTGTTAAGAAAATATGTTATCTTTTTTGGAGCTTGCCTTTGCTGTTCTATATGAGGCTACAAAGATAAATGTGACCCAGTCTCTACTCATCTGGAGCTTTCACTGTAATTGGATAAACATGTAATGGATAAGATTAGAAGGCAGGTGGTAAGTGCCTGTTATCAAGATATCAGAGGTTACACTGCAGGTTTCCCTAAGAAATTTGAAATAAGGGAAACAAAATTGCCTTTTGAGAGAGAAACAAATTCCAGAGATAGATGGCCTGAGACCTGAAAATAGAAGCAACTATTTACTGAATGTATACATCACATCTAAACAAGGAAGGAGGTACTCAGAAGAGAGGCTGGCCAATGGAAAAAATATAATGATGTGAGGGTATTGTAGAAGAAAATATTGACAACTATAATCAAAGAGCTATCCAATGGAGAGGAAATCCTAGACAAATTGTTTTTAATTATTCTAGTTTTACTGCTAAGATAAATTATATCAGTTAAATTTGAACAGGGAGTTAAAGCCAAATAACTTCCAACAATTCATTCCCATATTTAAGACCTCATCCTAATTTATGAAGATGGAAGCTGTTAAACATTTTATTCCTTTAATTCTTTTCATTATTATTCTATGCACCCTAAGCAAACTTGAATTATGATGTGGACTCCCCTACAGTTCTCCTAAAGGACTAAAATGGTGCTGGTCAAGCCAAGATTGATATTCTCTTATCTATGGGAGCTGCTCCTCTCTTTGTGTTAATAGATTGCAATCTAATACTTTGTAGCAGTCCTGTGAATCTGCTTAATGGAAATGTATCATTAAGTAATGGATAAATCCACGATGTTCTAAAAATTCAAATTCCAGAATCAACAATAATGAAAACTAGGGTAAATTTTCCAACATAGAAGAAGATCTATATGTAAAGGTTAAGACAAAGTTTGGGAGAGAGTTTGAATTCATCTTCTGGATTCACTGGTTATTATTTAACTTTGGGTAATTTACTTAAATTTTCTGTGTGTTAGCTGTTTTGTTCTGTTTTTTTTTAAATCTATAAACGGTAACAATCATTTATTTACCTGAGAAGAATGTTGTGAATACATAAATATAATATTTTGAAACTAATAAAATATGGTAAATATTCACTCAATGTTAACTATCATTGGGATTACCAGTGTCTCCTGCAGATACCTGTAATTATGTGTCTCCTGTAGTTGTATGTCAGGATGACAATATAGGATTTAAGATGGGGAACAGTGCTTACATAATCACTGGGAAAGTCAGAACAGCACATTTGAAGATCTAGTTTGACTCTGAGAAAGGTTGTGAGAACAGGTCCTCTGTGCCACAATCAGGAAACTGAGAAAACAATAAGTCATTGCTATAGCAGCTGTATCTAGAAATACACCATCACCACTTCCAGTCAGGTATTAGGAACCATTTTTTCAGTATTTGGTTCTTGAACCACACCCTGTATGGCTCATTAAATGCAAAATGGATGCCTTGCGTTGCTGGAAATGCTGCCACTCTCTCTTTGCTTAAATTGGTTCCAAATTCGCATTTTGAGGGATTGCATCTGACTGGCTAAACTTCAACTTCAACCTCATCCATAATCCTATCATCAAGAGACTCTGGACGATGTGCCTTAGGTCCCCTGACTTTGTAATACCAGAAGGCAGAAGAAATTTGGCTCAGGGGTAAGTATGCCAGGATGATCTACACTACTGGATGATATCTCTTTATATTCTTTTAACTTTATATTTATACAGACTGGGTAATCAAGAGGCCTCATAGCAGTGGATGCATATAAATTGAAATTAAAATATAAAACAAACATACATGAATAAACAAAACACCTGACCAGAGTTACAAAGCCAAAGAAAAGGTATTAAGAGATCTCAGATAGAGAGGAAACTTCAAGTAAACCACTGAAAGGAGATCTCACATTATATCAATTTAATTCCAAACCAGTTCTGATTTGTTTGTTTTTTTCTGGTTAAAGATCAGAATTTAAGACATGGTAGGATGAACTGAGTTTACAAATGTGGGGGGTGGGGGTGGGGAAACTAAGCCATTGTGAAACTGATAGTTGTAAATTAAAAACTTCAATTTTATCCTATAGTTGTTAGGGAATTCCTGGATTTATTTTAATTAGAGAGCAACATAATCATATTTGCACTTGTGGATGCTCATTCTACACCTGTATAAAATACTGTTTGGGACAGAGTGGAGTGTTTCATGTAGAAGATGGGGAAGTTAAGGGTAGGGAGATCAGGTGAGCATTTACCAAAACCTAAAAAAAAATATCATAAGAATATGAGAAAAGGCAATCACAATCATAATAGGGAGAGGAAATTTCAGATGTATTTAGATCAGAACGATCAAAATTCAATAAGTAATTGGATGATGAGTGTGTCAGAGGCAGATAATTTTAGGTTTAGAAAATGGGTTGGGTGGTGAAACCATTCAGAGAGATGTCAACAAGTTTGGAGGAAATGAAATGAGTTCCATTCAGCATATTTATATGCATATCAATATGCCTGAAGGTCTTTCCTGAGAAAGTATTTTCTATGCAGTTAATTAAATGGACAAACACTGGTGCTTGGGAGAATGGTCTGGTTCAAAAATATGCATTATTAAGTGTTTTGAATATAAGTAGTAATTAAGGGCATGAGAATATATAGGGTCTTACTTGTGAAGCTGTACAAAGGGAGTAAACAAGGAGGTTGACTCTTCCAGAAAACCACATTTTCAGAGCAGTAAAAAGGAGTCTCCAACAAGACTGAGAGGATGTGGTACAATCTCAAAGAGAAAATGTAAGAGAAAGTAGTAGAGCAGAAGCTGAGAATGTTAAAAGTTATAGATAGATCAAAGAAGATAATACTGAAAAATATACAAGTTCTAAGTAATTGGATACATTGGCAACTAGATGGAGGAGGGAAGAAGCTTGAATTCCTCGAGTTGAGGACAGAATAATTAATCAGGAAATAGGTATATTGAAAAGAATTGATAAGGAAACAGGAATATTGAAAAAAAAAACCACTTCTGTAGAAAGTTTGGCACTCAAATGAAAGAAATATTGGACAATGATAGTTTAAAGTAAGCAAATGTAGATGGACTGATTGGTTATAAATGTATTTTCTTTGTTCATTTACTTGTTTGTTCATTTGTTTATTTGCTTGCTATGATGGGAAAGAATGAGTATACTGGGGCAAAGGGACAAAAATATGAAAGTTTATATAATCACAGTTTGTCTTGTTTGGTTGGGTCTGCTCTGCTTCTGGGTCCTTAGTTGGACTGGTTGGTTGAGAGAAAAAAAACTGGACAAAGGAGAAACAGCAAGTATACACCACAATTTTGAAAGTGACATTGGGGAGAGGGGGCAGGCAAGTTGCAGAGTAGAAATTGTGAACTGAGGATATTACAGGTTGTTTTGTGATGCAATTCCTTCTTTGCCAATTTTTAAGATTTTTGGTGTAAGGTTTTATTCTCATTTTAGGAACATGACTTTTTGAGATTATTCTCAAGTGAACCCAACCTTACTCAAGTTATAGTAGTGTCCTGATTGGGAAAAGTCAGAAAGGGGGTGGCATTGAAAGAGTGACTTTCTCATCTCATCTTCAAACCAACTTTTAAGTAGTTATGGCAGTCTCTAAACTAATGATGAGAAAATATTTACTAGCACAGTTATAGAAGGGAAGATCTAGAATTAGAACCAGATTTTAAGAATATAAATTGATCTTAATAAGTTATATGAACCCATTAATTCCACAAATAGGAGCATATATTTTTGGAAATGACAGAATTGAAGCTAAAACTGGGTCCAGAAAACCTGTGCACCTTTTTCTTCTCTCACTTTTTGAAAAACAAATACTTACTACATATCCACTAAAATTCACAAGTTTTACTTCAATCCTTCACTTTTTAGGAAAAATGATATATTGAAAGAGAGTACCAATAACACAGAGCCAGAGCAGAGTAAAATTCTGTTTTAAATATAATTTTCTGTGAGGCAAATATGTCCAAAGAAGGTTCACAGAATTTTTTTTTAAAGTTTACTTAAATGCATGTGTGGTCCTTGCAGCACTACAGTCTCCTGATTTTGCAGGCATTAGTTCACCTCATCATTTTACATCTGTTTGGTACTCTTATATAAGAAAAGAGACCAAACTCTGTATTTCAACCAAAGAGAATTCAATTCAGGGGATTATTTATAAATAGTAGAGCTGAGAACCTAAAAAGGGCAAGGTGAGGCATCAAAAGTAACAAGCAGAAGCATGTGCCAGTTGTAGAGACAAAAGGAGGAGGAGGGATTGCCAGAGTACCAGGCACAAGTTGCCCAACAGAGGGCCTGTCCTGCAGACTCTAGAGCTACTGTCCCTGGGGATCTACAACCACTATCCACAGAGATACAACCATGGAGGAGAAGCAGCTCTGATGGAGAAGCCACCAGAGGCAGAGGAAGATACTAAAGGTATACCTCCCTTCTTCTTTCCACTAGCTCCACAGCTTCCTGTCTTTTCCTCTCAGCAGCAACACTGCAGCTGATCTGGATCATGGAAAGCTCAGCCTGAAAAAGTTGATCCCTTTGTAATATAAAGCAGTGCAAATGAAGGCACAGGGACAGCACACATCATAACCATCCTAAAAATTATGCTATCCTATTATCCCTATTTTAAAGAGAATACAACTATGAGGCACAGATAGGTCAAGTTACCACAGAGCAAAGCTATCTATGGTTTCAAAGTCCATGCTTTAACCAGTAGCTATACTGACTCTCGACATTAATAAGTACAGGATTGTTGAGTTTGGTGGAGTTGAAGCCTTCCTTTTCTATCATTTTTACCATTTTCAATGAAATTGTACGTATGCTGTGATAATGAATATGGTAATTTCAGAACTCTAATATTGATATAGAATATGAAGGATATATATATATCCCCAAAATTTATACCCAGACTCCTCGCCAGAATTTATTTCCAAACTGATTCAATGTAATCTTTTGAAATAATAGTATCCCATTTATGTTATGTCTTCTTTCTAATGCCTACATATTTAATTCTACTTAAATTTATTTAAAATTAAATGGTGTTTATGTGTTTGATTTTTTTTGAAAAGCAATCTGTAATGAGATTATTGAAAATGAAATCTGTAGAGTAAAATTACGCTGTTTAAATTATAGCCAAGGGCATTTGCCATTGCTTGCATTGGCTAACCAGATTAATAACTCTTGCTTCTGTAGACACATCTGACTGAAATTCATCAGCCTTTATTTGCTAAGATAATTGATTATTAAAGGGGAAATAATAAAATAATGAGGGTTATGAAAATAAAGCAATCCACTGATTACCCAACTCTTCTATATCTGATCAAGTATTTGGGTGTCTTAAAAACAGAGCATGGGGGAGCAAATGTGGCTCAAGCAGTTGTGTAACCACCTCTCACATGCGAAGTCCTGGTTTTAGTTCCCAGTGCCTTCTAAAAAAACCAAACAGACAATGAGCAAAAAAACAATGAGCAGACAGCAAGGAAAAAATGAGCAGAAAACAAGGAAAAACAACCAGCAAAAACAATGAGCAAATAGATGAGGGAGACATCTGGGGTGGGAACAAACAGAGCACTGTATTGTGTGGGTATGACAGTGGTTGAAAGGGAAAGTCTAAGGTCATGTATATTACTGGGAGGAAAGCTAAAAACTGTAACATAGGACTGTATAAGATAATAAAACTTCATGTAATATATGAATCAGAATTGATATTGCATATATAAGACTATTTTTATGAAATATAAATACAAATATATTAGAGAAAAGGAAAAAGAATAGTAGCTTTGTATGGCAGGGGAAGTGCGACGGCTTGCTCGGTCGGTAGAGGTGGGGTCTGGCTGCGGACGAGGGGTCGGTCCAGCTCTGGACGAGGGGTCGGTCCTGCTTGGGACGAGGGGTTGGTCCCACTTGGGACGAGGGGTCGGTCCGGCAGCAGACGAGGGATCGGTCTCACAAGGGGTTGCGCGGTTCGGCTGACGGGGTCGCCCGGCGAAGCCGGCGACGAAGGGGTCGCCCGGAGAAGCAGGCGACGAACTGGGGACAAGGGAGGCCAGGCCCTTGTCGGGGGCTCTCAGGACTGGAGGGCGCACGGCAGAAGAACTACCGCGGAGACAAGGTAAACACGCAAGTCCACTTTACTGAGGGAGAGGCAACAGTTTTATAGGGGCTGGGGAAGGCTGATTGGTCGAAGCCACGCCCTGTTCTGATTGGTTGCCGGCGAAAGGTCAGTGGGCGGTACTGGACGGGGGAGGGGTGGTGGTTAGGGATTGGCTGTCGCTGTTGCTGGGGGAAGGGGCAGGGTTTAGGGATTGGTGGCTGCTGCTGCTGGGGTGGAGGGCAGACTGGATTTTTCCGCCCACGCCTGGCTGTTGCTGCTGTTGGGGGAAGGGAAAAGGGCGGGCTGGATTTTTCCGCCCACGCCTGGCTGTTGCTGCTGTTGGGGGAAGGGAAAAGGGCGGGCTGGATTTTTCCGCCCACGCCTGGCTGTTGCTGCTGTTGGGGGAGGGGAAAAGGGCAGACTGGAACTTTCTGCCCTGCGCCTGCGCAGGGAGAAAGAAGAAGGGTGCCGCCCCACAAGGCATCGGGTGGCGCCATCTGGGAGGAGGGGCGGCCGCGGAAGCATGGCTGCCGAGAAGGGGAGACCCGAGGGCACTCTGCGCCCATGCCGAGCTTCCTTCAGGGGTGGCGGTGAGTCCGACCAGCCACCCTATTATGGGGGGCAGCGGCTTGGCCTGCCGCGGCTGCTCCCCCGCCAGGCCAGCAAACCACACTTCAGCCTGAGGGGTGACCGCATTTCCCCCTTCTTTTCAAATAAGCACCAGGATGGCAGCAGCAACAAGTAGCTGAGGCCCAAGAGGCAGTAAGCAATGAGGGAAGCGGGGCTGAAGAGGGAGGTGAGTATGACGGGGATACAAATGTACAATTTGGGGGGCAGTATCTTGCCGTTGCAAGCAAGGGTGGCCAATGTCCAATTCTCATTTATCTCGGTGGCTATAAGGTCCATGTGCTGTTAAAAGTCCAGGATGATAGCGCGTTACAGGTGGTTGATCTCTTCTTGGTGGCGAAGAGCGGCAGAGGTAGACTATGTGATGGTCTGGAGGATCGCAGTGGTGAGGACAAGTTGCGTCAGGGCACCAGCGACGGTGGTGGCGGCAGCGTCGGGAGTGGTGGAGACGTAGGCGAGGACAAGAAGGCCGAGGTCTTCACGGGTGCGAGAGAGGCCGATGTTAATGGGGCGGGCCGACATGGGGCGGCCCAATCTGCAATGTAATGGGGGTTCAAGCAAAAAAGGAGGGGGGCAGGGGACGAGAAGGGACGCTTTGGATGGCTGAGAAGAGGAGTGAGGTTGAGACAGGAGGAAGCTCCGCAGAAGTATGGGGAGGCAAAAGCAGAAACGTTATTAGATGCTAGAAAGCAGGCCGCAGGCCGGGGAAAGCGGGTTGTGGGCCGTTTTGCGGGCCTGGTGCTGCTTGAGAGCGATGGCGGCATGGGGGGCCGCGGTTACAGAAGACTTGGGGCTGTTTCAGAGAGATCTTACACCGGTGAGTGTCTAGGAGACCGGCGAGGGCCCGAACTTGTGGGGCTTGCTTAGCAGATAGGATGTTACCCATTGCTAATGGCCTTTTGGAGCCGATAAGAAAAGGGGCCCTTACCTTGAGAGCGCGGCGATGGGAGCCGAGGTGCGCGGTGAGACGAGGGGTCGGAGCCGATGGGACTCCGACGGTGGTCGCGGGCCAAGAGAAGGCCCCGACGAGGGGAGGGCGGGACGACGAGCAGTGGAGCAAGGCAAAGGGGAGCAAGCGCAGAGGGGAGGAGGCAGAGGTGAAGGCAGGGGTGGAGGTGCTCAGGCACGTGCTCCTGAGAGTTTTATTGGCGCCTCTTAATCATAGCGGGTCGGTATAAGCCCCCAACATGGAAGGAGAAAGCCATCCAGCGATTCTCCCAGACCGCCGTGGATCATATGAGGTCACCAAGGTTCAGGAGCAGCAATGCAGAGCGAAAAGATAGGGGTGAGAAGAGAGGAGAGCGTAGGGCTATGGTAGGGTTACTTCAGACGTGCAAGCGCGTGCTCCCGAGAAATCCAAGGCTCCTCTTAATCATAGCGGGTCGGTATAAGCCCCCGACATGGAAGGAGAAAGCCATCCAGCGATTCTCCCAGACCGCCGTGGATCGTATGAGGTAGCCAAGGCTCAGGTAGCAGCAATGTTGCACGAGAGAAGTCCCAAGGTGAGAAGAGAGGAGGGCGTAGGGCTGTGGTAGGATTACTTCAGACATGCAAGCGCGCGCTCCCGAGAAATCCAAGGCTCCTCTTAATCATAGCGGGTCGGTATAAGCCCCCGACATGGAAGGAGAAAGCCATCCAGCGATTCTCCCAGACCGCCGTGGATCGTATGAGGTAGCCAAGGCTCAGGTAGCAGCAATGTTGCACGAGAGAAGTCCCAAGGTGAGAAGAGAGGAGGGCGTAGGGCTGTGGTAGGATTACTTCAGACATGCAAGCGCACACTCCCGAGAAATCCAAGGCTCCTCTTAATCATAGCGGGTCGGTATAAGCCCCCGACATGGAAGGAGAAAGCCATCCAGCGATTCTCCCAGACCGCCGTGGATCGTATGAGGTAGCCAAGGCTCAGGTAGCAGCAATGTTGCACGAGAGAAGTCCCACGGTGAGAAGAGAGGAGGGGGGGGCTGCCAGGTTATGGAGTGAGGCTGTGGTGGGGTTGCCTTGCCCCACGTTGGGCGCCAACTGCGACGGCTTGCTCGGTCGGTAGAGGTGGGGTCTGGCTGCGGACGAGGGGTCGGTCCAGCTCTGGACGAGGGGTCGGTCCTGCTTGGGACGAGGGGTTGGTCCCACTTGGGACGAGGGGTCGGTCCGGCAGCAGACGAGGGATCGGTCTCACAAGGGGTTGCGCGGTTCGGCTGACGGGGTCGCCCGGCGAAGCCGGCGACGAAGGGGTCGCCCGGAGAAGCAGGCGACGAACTGGGGACAAGGGAGGCCAGGCCCTTGTCGGGGGCTCTCAGGACTGGAGGGCGCACGGCAGAAGAACTACCGCGGAGACAAGGTAAACACGCAAGTCCACTTTACTGAGGGAGAGGCAACAGTTTTATAGGGGCTGGGGAAGGCTGATTGGTCGAAGCCACGCCCTGTTCTGATTGGTTGCCGGCGAAAGGTCAGTGGGCGGTACTGGACGGGGGAGGGGTGGTGGTTAGGGATTGGCTGTCGCTGTTGCTGGGGGAAGGGGCAGGGTTTAGGGATTGGTGGCTGCTGCTGCTGGGGTGGAGGGCAGACTGGATTTTTCCGCCCACGCCTGGCTGTTGCTGCTGTTGGGGGAAGGGAAAAGGGCGGGCTGGATTTTTCCGCCCACGCCTGGCTGTTGCTGCTGTTGGGGGAGGGGAAAAGGGCAGACTGGAACTTTCTGCCCTGCGCCTGCGCAGGGAGAAAGAAGAAGGGTGCCGCCCCACAAGGCATCGGGTGGCGCCATCTGGGAGGAGGGGCGGCCGCGGAAGCATGGCTGCCGAGAAGGGGAGACCCGAGGGCACTCTGCGCCCATGCCGAGCTTCCTTCAGGGGTGGCGGTGAGTCCGACCAGCCACCCTATTATGGGGGGCAGCGGCTTGGCCTGCCGCGGCTGCTCCCCCGCCAGGCCAGCAAACCACACTTCAGCCTGAGGGGTGACCGCAGGGAAGCATAGAGAGATTGAGAAGTAATGAGTTTTATTTGTTTTTTGTTTATTATTGTTATTGTACCAATGAAAGTGCTCTAAGAATGATTGAAGTGATGAATGCACAAATACCACTTTGAATGGACTTATGCTTCATTAATATGTATCCATAAAATTATTTTTTTAAAAGAAGAGCACTGATCTTATATTTTAGACATATAACCTTGTTTATGATTAATTATCTAAACTTGCTTTTCTATAGTTTTTCATAAGCAAGCGAGTTCTCTTAGTCATACTTGAATGAGAGTGCTATTTTTAATCATTTAAATGCATGGACAATCGTAATTGAAAGCATTAAATGGCACATTTGAACAAAAACACTGAATTTAGACAGTTGAGTAAATATAAATTTTTATTGGGTGATATGTTATGCATATTAATGGGCTATTTTTAAGTACATACTCTAACCAATGACATCACTGCTGCAGTCAGGCTTTTACTTTATAAATTGTGCTTTTGAACAAATGAGTTGCCTACTAAATAAATAATTTTGATTACTTCACCAGTTTTTTTCTGTGGCATTTTTTCCTCTACAAGCATATAATTTGCAATATATCCTCACTACCCTGCTTCCATTTAAAACTTTCAGACTCTGAGGAATTCTGATAACTCCGTAATAACCTTGAGAGGAATGCTCAAATGGTCTTTCATGTCTTAGGATCCTGAAGATGTATCACCTTTTTAATAGGATCTCTTGGTTATTTTGCATAATTCATAGCTCACATAAGACTTTAACAAGGATGTTTTGCTGGCATTCTGCATATTGATTGTCTATTATATTTTATGTCTTGATTGCAATATTTTTCTGAAATAATTCACTTTCAAGTGGTAGGACTACAATACTAAGAGAGACTCAGAAATCTATATATGCTAGAGGTTTTCATATTTGCATACTCTAATCTTTTTTCATTTCAGATTTCAAAGTAAAGATAATTCTAGATGCTGCACAATTATAAAACATTAAGAAAGACCTTTTAAAATGAAGTCCATGATCTTCTGTCAGAAATACTTTTACAAAACTATCCTCAATATCATTTAAAAGCACAAATATCATCTAAAAGCAAAGCTGTAGACTTTGACAAAAAATATAATGACCCATATCCATCATTGCAATATCATGCAGAACAATTCCAATGCCCTTAAAAATGCCCTGTGTTGTAACTGTTACAGTTTGTTAAAACTTATAAAACTATACAGTGTAACATGTAAACCATAATGTAAACTATAGACCTTGGTTAGTAGCGATGCTTCAATATTGGTTCAAAATTGTAACAAATAGACCACACTAATTTAAGATGCTATTATTAATAGTAGGGAAAATGTGGGGAGGGGGGGACGGGCTATATGGGAATCCCCTATACTTTCAATGTAACTTTTCTGAATGTAAAACTTCTCTAAAATAATGTGAGTTTTAAAAAGCTAACCTTTAATTAGGTTTAGTAAACAATTGTTGCCTTCAAAAGAAAACAACTTAATTAAGCAAATAGTCATGCAATAAAAGTCAAGATAGAAAAATATATTTTCATTGAAATTTTAAGCATGCCCCATTTTTCATTTTCAGTTTAAGAAAAACAATTACCAATAAATCAATCAATCTATAAAAATATAGGGAGAATGATTTTCAATGTAATTGATCCTTTAAAAATGAACTCTAAATTTTCCATGATCCGCTTTTTTTAGATAAGTAAGCTATGCTTACTGGTCAACAGTGGAAGCAACTATTCGATCTTAGTTTCCATTAATTCATATGTGTAGAAATAATTTTAAATTCGTAATCATCTGCCCTGTCCTAGCCCACATTTTCCAATGTGAATTGTTTCCTTTTGAGTTATCTGTAATACAGTTTTTGGAAAGAATTTATCTGGCATGACAGAAAATAGGGAGATGGTTATAAAAAGGCTAATTAAAGGGAGATAAAAAAAATCACAGAATATAACTCGGTGTTCATAAAAGATGCATGCAATACATCTTTCACTCAAAATATATCTAAGCCTCGTTTCTAGGTCATTCAATTGAACTGAATCCATCCAAATGACCAGCTAATTCAGCTTTTATCTACTATTCAAGTACACAAGTGTAATTGCTTCACTCTTTGAAGGCAAAGGCAATCATAAACATAAAAGACCCAGGGAATCTGTGCAAGTAAACAGTAAAAGACAATCAGAGAAAATAGTTATGTTTCATTTTTAAAGCAGCTGTTTGATAGCTCTCTTTGTTCAGATGGTTGTATTGTTAAGTAGAGACAGCCAAAGAAGCCATGATTATGTGAATATATGTTAGAAGTGAAGAAATATTAAGCTCCAAAGACAACGCCACCTTCCTTCACTTGATTTGGTGTATAAGAAGAGCACGTTTTGACCTCATTCAAATTGTGATATGACAATGACAATAGAGGTAATATTTGAGCATAACATGACAAAGCACAGCTCCAAAACTCATCCATTTCAAAGTAACTCTGTGTAAATTTAATATAAAGAATGAACACATCCATAGCATTGGGGAAATTTGTTATTATTACAATAAAATAGGATCTCTACTTCATCTGTATAATATGCTTTGTCAGGGTAACTTTTTAGATGATTGAATAAAAATTCACTGAGTTCCTTTGGGAAATATAAAGGGAAATTGAACCTGAAAATCTGAAAGATTTGTTTTAGATTTGTTTTAAAGCAGTAGTTCCCAATTGGGGGTGATTTTGCCCCCCCCCCCCCCCCCCCGAGGGCATTTTGCAGCATCTGGAAACGTTTTCTTTTGTTTTCATAATTGAGAGTGTGCTACTGTCATCTAGTGGGAAGAAACCAAGGATGCTGCTCAACATTCTACAATGCATTAAGTGGAAACCCCTACTATTATTCAGACCAAGATATTAGATATTACATTACGTTGAGCTGTCCTGTTTAAAAATGGAGATGATACCCACTCTCTCTGAAAGAAAACTTGCTGTGTGAAAATATGTGTCCTCTCAAAAACCTTGTTGTCCATGGGAGGTCCCCGGTTCAAACCCCGGGCCTCCTTGACCCTGGTGGAGCTGGTCTATGCACAGTGCTGAGGCACGCAGGGAGTGCCCTGCCACTTGGCTGTCCTCTGCAAAGGGGAGCCCCACGCACAAGGAGTGTACCCCCTAAGGAGAGCCACCCAGCGCAAAAGAAAGTGCAGCCTGCCCAAGAATGGTGCCACACACACAGAGAGCTGACACAACAAGATGACGCAACAAAAAGAAACACACATTCCCGGTGCTGCTGATAAGGATAGAAGCAGTCACAGAAGAACACACAGAGAATGTACAGAGAGCAGACAATGGGGGAGAGGGGGTGTGGGGAAGGGGAGAGAGAAATAAATCTTTAAAAAAAACAAACAATAAAACTGTATCCCTATCAAGTCTCTATGGATTTATTCTGAGCAAATAATGAATATATAATTTCTTGCTGTGTGCCTTAATTTGCCAGGGCTACGGTAACAAATATTACAAAATAGACTGACAAACAACAAGATGTATTGTCTCACAGTTTCGGAAACTAGAGTCCTACATCAAGTTATTGGCAGGACTTGGGCTCTCCCGATAGCATTCGGGCAGTCTTCCATCACCTGGTGGACTCTCTCTCTCTGTCTGCTCCTTTGATTTCCTCTGACTTCTGGCTTCTACTGACAGCCAGCTTCTACTGAGTGATTGTTGTCCCAATTTCCTTTGCTTATAAGAACTCCAGTCTTACCAATAATGAACAATTTCGATTTAATTTGGACTCAACTAAATAAAATCCTTTCTATATACTAGTCACAAATGGATTCACCTACGTACCCTGACAGAGCTTTACATATTCAAAGACTATTTAAAAAGGGGTTCATACCCACAGGAGAGCAGCTTAAGTAGGGGATTACATGGTTCTATTCCCAACTCTGTATTATCAAATTATGATTTAACAGTAAGGTTAAAAAATCCTTAAATATTGCTACCAGACAAATGTAAAGAAAGTTCATCTTTTATGATTATATAAGGTAGTATTGGGATAATGTATGTTGGGGAAAGGAAATAAAGTAAATAATACATTTGTTAGGTACATCCTTAATATTTTGAAGTGGATGACAATGGTTGTAAACATCCCATCTACAATGGCCTATTTGGCCATATTGTGAAGATAATAAATAGCTGATAGGAACCATGATCCAATATTGTAAACCTTAATGCTCTAATCAGTATAAAGATATTAGTTTACTGGCTAATCTAATAACCTTTAGGATATGAAGGGGAATGACTACATCAATTGTTTCCAATTCTTAGTTTATTAACCAGGATAATGAAGCCCTACGTTAAATGATGCCAAAGAATTCCTCTGAAAGGTCTATTTGTGATGCCCTATAATCTTAGTGCACAGGATGAGGTAATAAAACAAGTCTCCATTTGGGTATTAGGTATATTTATAGACTAAATGTTACCATGGGCTTTCCTCTCCTTGTAGCAGAAACAAGGGTCACAGGTATGCTCTTAGTTTTAAAAATGTCAGTTTCTCTCTCTCACTCTTTCTTGTTTTCCGTAAATCAAAAAGTAACTATATAACTGGTCAAGTTGACCCGATTATCATAATGTTTTAAATTAACAAAGTTTTATCTCTAAATATTGCTACTGTGGAATCGAAGATAACTAGGCTTTCGGTTCCCTTGTTGGGTCTTTATAAAATGAACTCATTATAAAATAAACTCTCACTGCCAATGGAGCATCAGGTCCAATACGTGGGGTTTTGCCCTGTGCAGTTGCATGGGGCCCTGCCCTTCGTTTAATACTCCCCTGACTCTGTCTTGGAAATTCATATTAATTTTTGAGCAAGAGGTCATGAATTTTAATTTTTCTCTGGGCCCTCATATTTATGTAACCATTCCTATAGGGCATTCTTGGGAAAGAAGAACCAGTGAAGATCTACTTTTATTCATTTGCTTTTACCAAAGGACAGACTTTGGTACAAAAGAACCAATAAGGAGAGGTCTGAGTTAGGGTGGTCAAGCAGCTGTTGTAGATTCTGTTGCATCTGCCCCATTAAAACACTATTGACAAGTTGGGTGGATAATTGCATGTTATGGGAGCAGCCCTGTGAATTCTAGGTTGTTTAGAAACATTCCTGGACTCTGCCCACTGGATGTGTATAGCAATACCTTTCCCCCACATGTTGTGATAACCAGAAAATTTCTCCTAACAATGCCAAGTGTCTCCTGGGTGGCAAAAATGTCCTCAGTTGAGAACCACTGCCTTAGAACAATAGGTTGAGACCCTACAGACTTTTTGATCGGATTGTTTTTACATTTTATTATCTAAACCAAACCATTTCTCAGAATTAAAATGAAACTATTAATAATTACATTTGGGAAATAGATTTAAATTGCTACTGTGAGGGACAACTAGGAAAACTGGTCATACTATCTGCAAACAACTCATAACCGAAGATGACCTGAGAAAGCCATTTGCCCTGGGATAAGGTGGAAGCATATAGATTAAATGAAAGAAGTTATTTGCAATCTATGTACATGCATTCAATAAGTGAGTCTATTTTTAGTTTCAAATGGTTAGAGTGTTTAATTTAATTGAAATGCATTGGCAAGTTAGGTAGAATGACAAGAAGTAATCAACTTCTTTTGTAGAAACCTTTCTAGTACAAAATACATGGAATTCACTCAGTATCCCGAATTACTTAGAACTATTGTGTGCTTTCTCAGGCAACACATCTATCTCGAATTATCTGAGACTTTCTGGTAGCAAATTTGGATGTAGTGTTTTCTTTTATCTACCACCAAATATATTTGTTGTTTCCCCTGCAGACTTCAGGTTCTAAGGCTTAATCAAGTGCCTTTCCCACTTCCTCATATCTATGAAGGCTAGATAGCACTGCCAGTGGAAGATGAAATATCTGTAGTAGGAAAATGTTATTGAATTTTCAAAATATCCAGTATATAAAAACTATGTAGGTATTTAATAAAGTAGATATTATCTACTTAAATTGAGAATAGCATTTAAGCAGCTGTAAAAAGGTAATCAAAAACTGAAACTAGACATAAATTTACCATTATTTGGGTATTTTCTATCCCTAGAAAACTTGAATCATGAAATTTTTTTTCCACCATACAATTCTCTTCTGTACTGATTAGTAAAGACCAACTTAAGGTTTTACACTAGTAAGAAAAAATAGGATGACATTATTTCCCCTGATAAAATTGTCTTAGTGTTTTCTATTTATGGCAATTAAAATTAGGTTTAACATGATTACTGTGGTTTTCATTACCAATAGAATTATCTTCTTTGTGTTTTGTTATAGTAAAAACATTTTAGTCTATTATTATTTTAGCATGTTTATACACTAAAATGTAGCATGTTCAAATTACTGGTACATTTATTATTTTTCAGGGGAATGAGGTTTTTACATGTTTTGAAGCATTAACAACGAAGTTAAATCCTAACAATACTAATGTTTTTTTCATTGTTATTTGATCTAACTGTAAAGAGATAACTAAAAACTTATGTTTTATTTACTCTCACATTGCGGCCTAGATTCTTTTAATAGGCGTGAATGCAAGAAATGCTAGCAATAGACTGAATATCATTGGAATTGAAAAAAAACAAAAGTATCTTTAACACAAGACAGGCTGACTCGCATCACATCCAGTATACAATATAATAACCAAAAGCTCACTTGGGTCCTACTTTCACCCAGAATCCTATTTTATTTGCTCTAGCCCATTTGTATTCCTCCTCTTCTAGGGACAATTTCATAACCTCCCAAGTTCTACTTCAATATATGCAAATTTGCCTCAAACTATGGCCAAAACTTTTGCCTTCCCTTTTTTGGTTTTGTTATTGTTGTTTCCCCAGCTACCTGTTCCACAATTTTTGTGGATTACGTGGAAATTCCATTTGTAAAGACCTATTATTGTATTATTGCATTATCCCATTTTCCAAATGTTCTAAAAATGCCCTGCTATTTTTAGAACATTTGGAAAAATGAGTATTAGTGGAGGTTAGGTAGACCACAGGATTTGCAAATTAAGGACTCCCTATCTGCTGCTATTTTCATGAGCTGTTTCAATATATTATGGTGCCTCTCTGTGGTCACATTTTCTCTCTTACCATCCCTCATTTGCTTAAAAATGGCTTCTATGTCCATCCTTGAGTTACCCCTTGACCTCCCTAGCTGCTGACTCCCAGCACAGGCCATACCTCTCTTTTAAGGTTGACAATTGCTGGAATATTCTAGGATATTCTATTTCCAGGCCTTTTCACATCACCTAGTCCAGTGCTCCTACTCTGGTTAATCTCACCTTTGTTCACAATAGTTCCCACTTTGGGAAAGATGTTTTTGTTCCAGGAAGTTATTTTTATGGGCTTCTTCTGAGATCTGTTGCTGCTAAGTTCCCCTTCCCCTTCTTGATACTTAACCCTGTGTTTGCCACTTTGAGAATGTTTTCCCATAGGGTTCTGGTCCTCAGAACTGATGTGACTGGACTCAAAAGTAATATGAAGTATGAAGGTCTTCCTTGTCTTCTAATTTTGCTGAAAATACATTTTAAAGGTTCTTGGTTGTTGTTGTTTTTTTCCTTCTGTATTGCTCTGAAAGATTTACAGGGGGAAACACAGAAAGATTCAGCAACAAATTGCTTCTCTATCCACACTGAACATAGCCACTTCATTGGCTTTTTGGAAATCAATCATAATTCAATTTTTAGTTCAATAGAGTAAAAACCATACCATCTCCCTCTTGCTCCCTCTTTCCTTCTCTCTCTTTCTCTCTTTTTTTCTCAAGGGGCCATTTATATCGCAAAGAAAGAAAGCCACAGGAATAAGAAGCTGAAATAAAGGAAATATGGAAGTGTAGGAGGAAATCAGCAGATGCCACTATGTGTTTTGCTTTGTGGCAGAGGAGCCAAGGGTGACTGATAGCCAGTCTTTGGGAAGAAAGCATCACCTTGATGATGCCTTAATTCAGATATTTTCTCAGTCTCCAACCTGTAAGCTAATAAATTCCCATCGTTGAAGCCAAATCATTTCATGTGTTTGCTTTAAGAAGCCTAGAAAACAAAATGATATTTTTCAATATTATCTGTTTAATAAACACTATGAAATGAATTCCATTATGTGTAATTCTTTATGTTTTCTAGTTTGGTTTTAATTTTAAAATGCCATGTAAATTTATTTCTCAAACATGCATTTTCATGTCTGTGTGCAAAGCACTGTTTTAGGTATACTAAATGTTGCTAAACTGTGCCAATCCTCAAATCGAATTACTAATACAAGATCTTATATGGGATATAGGAATGATTATGGGGGTTATTTTCTCACAGTACATTTTTCTCTGCTCTACAGAAACAGATTCTTAGATAATCTAAATTATTTAGAGGAAAGTTTTTATCGCTAGAATTCTTATTAATCTATTTAAACTGAAAATCTCATTCTCTTTTCTATACAGGAGCATTAAATCAGTCATGCTAGGAATTATTTTAGTCATATTTATTGCAGCATTTGTTTTCTTTATTTTTAATAAATTTCTTAGCTATGAATACTTTTAAAAGGTCATGGCACAAAGTATGCACTCAATAAGTGGTACAAATTCTCATTCCCATACCCAAAACCTTTGGAAACAGTTGAATTGCAGATCTCAGACTTTTCATATTTAAAAAGACAAATTGGTATATACTAGGTGTATATATAGTAGGGTCATGGCAGTAATAATCAATATTACTAATATACACAGTAATATTTCTGAAATAAAATGCATGGAACACATTAATTGGAACTCAAAACAAAACACAAAATGATTTCTAGAAAGCTACATGATCTTTCAGATCATGCTTTATAAACTAAAATAAATATGTAAAAAGTTTTCAAACCTTTTTTCACTAAGCTTGGTGGATAAAAGTTTGATATGGAGTGCGAGACAACTCTGAGCTGTACTAAATTGTTTAAAACCCATTTTTAACACAAGACTAGAGAACAGTTGAATGATTTTAAGTGCTACTTTTCAGTTGGGAAGAGTATATAGCTATAGCTATAGGAGGTGTGAAGAGAATTTTCTTAACTCTATATCTAGATTTGGGCTGGCTAGGTCTTGCTTTTGATATAGTAGGGACTTGTTTTTGTTGTATCTACAAACTTTTTATGCAATCAAAATTATGCACACACATATTATAGGAGAGTGCTTCATCCCTTGCAATTTTATTTTGCCTCCTGAGGAAGAAATATGTCCAATAAAAATAAAAATAATGTGTATTAACATAAATTAGTACATATTTGAAGTATCAAATTAGTGATAAGGGTAACGAATTCTAGAAGAGTTCAGTGAATTAGAGATGAGAGCTCCACCAGTTTTTCCAGTTCTTCCACTCTATTCCTTTCTGCACGGCCCCAAAACATGTTCTTCAGTCAAAGTATTTAAGCTCTTCTTTTGGGGGGCGGGGGGAGATCCGGATTGAACAAGGGATCTTGAATATAGGATGCTGGCATGCAACCACTGAATCACATTGGTTTCCCTGGGTTGGTTTTTCCATTCGTTTGTGTGTTGTTTGTTTTTAATTTTTTCAGAAGACACCCAGAACCCAATCTAGGACCTCCAGTGTAGAAAGTGGGCTCTCAACCACTTGAGCCACATCTGCCCCCTTAGCCTTTTTTAAAATTTTATTTTACTTTGAAAGAAAATTTAGTTTACATAGATGTTACATTGAAAATATAGGGGGTTCCCATATACCCCCCCACACTTTTCTTCATTAACATATTTCATTAGTGTGGAAATTTGTTACGATTGATGAACGCATATTGAAGCATTGCTACAAGCACGGCTGATTGTTTACATTATGGTTTCTGCTTGGTGCTGCACAATTTTATGTTTTGAGAATAGCCTGTATCCATCATTGCAGAGTCATGTGGAACAATTCTAATGTCCCCAAAATGCCCCGTGTTACACCTATTCTTCCTTCTCCTTACACCCAGAACTTCAGTGATCAGTCTTTATATCAATGTTACAAGTTCTTCCATTGCTAGAATAATAATATGTCTACTTTAGTTCATAGTTGCATTCCTGCCTTATGTTTGTTCATTCCTCCTTCTGGAGGATTTAGGGATGGTGATGCCCACTCTGCTCTCCCATGGGACAAATGGATTGAACTTTCTTGCTTGCAATTGTAAATCCTCTGTTTTTTCGGATGGGTGTTGTCCATCATCATCCTTTTGTTAGTTGTTCTGGGAGAGTATAATGAACTGGAGTGTAGGTAGGTTTGGCAGCAACTCTGCTGAGATTCAGGGCTCAACCGGCATATGAACAGCCAGAAGAATGAAGCCTCTGGAACAAATTTTTAATGGGTATAGTGCTAATTACTGGCACACAAGAAATAGTGGAAACAAATCTGCTGTTGGTATTTGAAATGTCCCACTTGCCTGTCAGGTTAAATGCTGTTTAGCAGAAAATAGAAAATATAATTTGATTAGTACATTTCATAAGTGTCAAATTAAGTTCAATTTTTTATTAAGAATATTCAATAAAAGAAAGATATTTGTCATTTTTATGCTTTCCAATTTTCTCATAAGACATAAAAGTCCAAGAATTCTACATCCATTAGTATTGCTATCCTAATTATCTACTGTTTGCCAGAAAAAGAAAAAATAAAAACCCATTTCTTATGAAATATATCTGACAGCAAGTTAGATACTTATGTTGAAAAATATCATCTGTTCATGTTTCTGAAGGAAAGCTATAGACAAATTTCCCTTAGTTATAGACATCAGTATAAATTTCTCTCATATTTCCATTGTGTGCTCATATACTGTGTTTATTTGTTTTATAAGTTGTTTATTATGTACATTATGATTCAATAAATTGTTCACTAAAATGCTTTTTTCCTTAAAGTACAAATACTGTCACAAAGTTTTTTTTTCAAAAAGGCTTGCATATAATGGTCTAGGATCTTTCCATCCTTTTAGGCTATAGTAATAATATTTGTAAGAGGATATTTGGACAGTCAATGCTGGAGCTATTTTAGGCTTCCAGATGCACAAATCTATGGTTTTCAACAAATAATCTGCAGAACCCAGAGGTCCCATTAAAATTTCTCCAGGACTTGGGTTGAAGACAAGTCGCTAGTGATAGGACTAAAATACAGGAGTCTGTAAATAGTTTTTTTTTTCTTTTATTGTCTTTTTTAAAATAGATAAATAGATCACACAAATGTTATGTTAAAAAACATAAGAGGTTCCCATATACCCACTGACCCCGCCCCCCCTTGCTCTTTCCACATCAACAACCCCTTTCATCAGTAAGGCACATTCACTGCATTTGGTGAACACACCCTGGAGCACTGTCACACCGCATGGACCATAGCTTACATTGTAGTTCACATTCTCCCCCAGTTCGTTGTAAATAGTTTTAATGAAATATACATCTTCTAACATCTAATATATCTATGCAATTTAAATAAAATAATTTTCTATTTCTACTTATTGTTTTCAATTGGGTCAATATACTGGGTTATCAATGATGCCACAGGGGCAACTATAGGATGGGAAAAGTGAAATGGCTAGCTCTGCAGTTCTGTATCTTCCATTCCCAGTGTCAACTGGATCTGCTGCATTTCAATTTGATCTCTTTAAATATATCATATATATGTACATGTGCATATATATACGTAACTACATATGTACACAAATATATATGTGTGCATATTATATGAATATATATATATAGCACACGGTTGGTTGCTATATGTACTCCAGGATAAAACATGCTCTTAATCCATTCCTGTGAGTATGGACCTATTGTAAATAGAACCTTTTGAAGATGTTATTTTTAGTTAAGATGTCACGCAATTGAATGAGGGTGGACCTTATTCCTATTACTGGAAGATTTATGAAGAGAAAGTCACATGAAGGAGTAGAAGCCTGAAGTTAGAAGAACCCTGGAGAGAAAGGAGAGGATATTGCCATCTGACAATCCAAGGAAACCGCGAATTGCTAGTCAAAATAATTCTGACCCTGGGAGAGAGTAAACCTTATAGCCTCTGGAATCATGAACCAATAAATTCCTAATGTTAAGCCAACCCATTGTATGATATTTGTCATAACAGACAAATATCTAACTAAGACATAGTGTTCTACATAGAATTTATCATGAAATACTGTTGATGTCACTAACAAAATTTAAATATCTATCATAAAATAATTTCAAATTAATGAGCAATGTTCCATTTTATGAATATTTTAGGAGATTTTTCAAACTAATCCAGAATATTGGAAATTTAGTTGGTTTTCCTTGCTTAAGCTATAATAAATACAGCCATTATGAAATCAGAGAGATGAAATCTTAATCATATCCATGATTATAAATGTGAAGTGGAATTAGTAAATATTAAGTATTTATACATATGCTAAACAATCCTTCTGTAATGTGCAAAAATCACAATCAGAGATAATTTAAGAAGGTTACAAGAATGAGATGATCAGCTTTAAAAAATTAGAGGCATGGAAAAGCTCTGTTAAAAGGAAAACCCATATTCGGAAAGTCTTTTATTAATAAAGAAAAAGGAATCAGCCTAGTATGTATTTCAAGAAAGCAATAGAGTCAATAGTAGAAGAGTAATTTGATATAATAACAATGTCTGAGTTAATGAAGGAATGAAGGAATAAACACAACAATTAAAGAATAGCAATATCCATAAATTCTTGACCTTCTGCTATCAAGTATTAGACCCTGTGCTCAGTGTGCCCCATGCATGTCACATTTAATCTTCATAAGAATCTTCGGAGATGGACATCTCCATTTTACAAAAAAGGAATGAAGGTTTAAAGCAGGGGTTCTTAAAGGGTCCTTGAACTTGAACTGAAAGTTTTTTAAAGCCATTATTCTCGTGGGATGAGTTGCTGTGGGTGTGATATATTTATTAAATTATATACAGTATAGTGTGAACTTTGTAAGGGGTCCATGGTTTTCATCTAAATAGCAAAGGGGACTGTGGAACAAGAGATTAAGAACCCCTGGTTTAGAGATACGAAAGAGATGTCAAGGATCAAACAGAAAGTAAATGATGGAAGTGGGATTGAAATCAGGTCTGTTTGGGCACTTGTTCTTAACAGCTATCTTATAATGTCTATATAACATAAACTTAACGCAATTCTTTGAGGAGACCAAAGACATAGAATAGTTTCTGTCTAGATGTCAAACTAAAAGTGTTTCTGCTGAACTTATCTTCCATTTTATATGCTTTACTTCTTCTGTGCTTTTAGAGGAGTGGGGTGAGAGGGGTGGGGAGGTGTATGGGGACCTCAAATTTTTTAATGTAACATTTTAAAAAATAAAGAGGGAAAAAAGAAATTTAAAAAATAAAGAAAAGAAAAGAAATAGTAGATACTTCTGGAGAATCAAAGGGAAGGGAATTATGGAAGAAGTCTACAAGAGAGTTGAATATAAAGCAGTAGACCATAAAGGGTTCTTGGTCTGCAGAGACTGTTGACAAGGGGTAGGTGAATGTATCTTAGAGGAGTGAGGAAATTTGGGGTAGATTCGATTCCTTTCTGCACTGTGCAGCTGGGGAACTAGAGCCTGTAACGGCCTTTGCCAACGAGCAGATAAATTGGGGGAGAGAGAATGAAAAATATCACTGCCTGCTAAAAAATGTAGAGTGCTGCGTCTCCCAACACACTGTAATATGTTACCCTACCAGCTAGTTCTGATCCTCACTGAATGGACAAAGGAAATAACATATCCAACAAGAATATTACTAGGAAATAGCATTTATGTTGGAAGAGAGTGATAAGGTCCTTGTATTGTTTGAGGAGTAATTATATAAACTAATTTTGGACTTGTTAACAATATATTATAAAATAAATAGAGAGCCATCAAAACAGTAGAAAAGGGAGGAAGAAATAAAAGTTTAGGAAAGAAGGCTCAAGTGATTCATGATAAATCAAGGAAAGAAGAAAATGAGACAGGATAAGTGAGACAAAGAAAAAACTAGCTTATTACCAAGAAATAGTGAGCGTAATACCATCTAATGTTGGCATATATTAGTGGTATGGAGGAGGAAGAAGCTATTCCAAATAGCTTAAAAGCAACACTGAAAAAAAGTTTATCAAAATACTTAAAGTTATACTGAAGTATCACAAACATGTCTATGAATCAAATAGCATAACATCTGCAACTATAACAACAAATAGAAGACAACAAGATAAAAGTAGATAATAGAGTCAAGAAAACAAATTTTAATTAGTTTTTGCCTTTCTATGGCAAATAAAGTAGAAAAAAGGATGTAAAAGACAAATACTACGCTAGACATAATTCAAATATATTGCATTTTTCCTTGAAAACAAAAATGAGATGTTCTTTTCACTTGTACATTGAACATTTAAACTATGATAATATATTTTTCTAAATAGAAAATTTCTATAACTTTCAAAAATTAAAAATAGTACTAAAAGCATTCTTCAACAATGGACTATAACTAGATATGCATGACAATCAAAAAGCTCACTACACATGAAAATTCAAAACAAAACAAAACAAAACAAACAACTTTCCTTCCAACAATTTTTGGGTTATAAAAAATAATATAATTACAAAAATGTTCTTTCATGAATTATAACAAATATATCAAAGTAAACAAGGTGTTAATAATAGTGTGGTATATGGGAACTCTGTATTTTATATATGATTTTTCTGTAAACATACAACTCCAATAAAAATAAAAGGAAATCAAAATTGCAATTTCATCTTAAGACAAAGGAATTATCAGGAAAATAATTGATAATTTTAAACTTTTAAATCAACACAAATATTTTAATATCATGTTAATAAAATAAGCATAAAACAGATTTAAAACAGAATAACAAGATAAAGAAGGAAGGAAAAATTTAAATAATAGAAATTAATTTACCAGAAATAAAATAATGTCAGATAAGAAATTAAATCCAAAAGCTGAATCTCTGAATAAAGCATTAAAATAAATAAACAGTTATAGTAATCAGAAACAAGAAAGTATGTTCAACACACTCATATATTATAATTGAAAAATAGCTACATACATTGGATATTTAACAAAACTTAGGAACAAATTTGGTCAAATTCATGAAAATAAATTTGAGATTCTGGATGAAATAGACAATTAAGCATCAACAAAATTAAAGACTCCAATGTCAGATAAAAAGTTCCATTTTTTAATGGAATAGACTATCCATTCATAATAAGAGACAATAAAAAAACTCAAAAATCCCAATGAATTCAAATATTAAATGAATTTCTATAGCTGTTTAGCATTACTGAAAAAAAGGTGGGTTTTTTTTCCATTTTTTCTTGAAGTTTCATAGCATTGGTGATCAAATTCTACAAAGATGTTGAAGGAAAAAAAAAACTATAAGCCAATCTAATTTATATATATAAAAGCAAAATACCAAATATTATCAACTATAAACCAGAAACATATTAAAATTATTACAAAGCACATGTCTAGGAAAAATTTTTTCTCCACTTCAGGAATACAAGATGGTTTGATATTTGACAAAGAAAATATACTTAATATATATTAGATCTTGATAAAATATTAATATCAGTTCATTACAGAATTAACAATAATAAAAATTATTTAAAGACTGAAAATAGATGTGTGCAGACGAGTATATAGAAAACAATTGAATATCCAGAAATGCACCTAAACACATATAGGACTATAGTATATGGTTGAGATCAGGAAGTAAACTAATAAATCAGGACAGTTACCTGAGGCTGGGGGAAAACAAACTTGAATCTATGTACGTTACAAGTGGAGAAAAACTTTAAGGTAGAAAAAGGATATATAAAACCAACAGAAGAAATCTTGGGTAAATTTTTTTATATTCACGTAGTGAAGAATAACCTTTCCAACTCTGACCAAAACGTGTGAAGCTGAAAATGATCTATTTTCTTTCAGACAAATGAAACATATTTTACTTCATAAAATTCAAAACTTTTTACATGTGAAAACAAACTACCATAAACAAAGTCAAGTTGTCAAACTGGGAAAAATATTTGCAACACATAACTGAAACAAAGATATAATTGTAAAGACTTCCTTTGAACTACTAAGAACAACAACCCAATAAAGTAGGCAACGGACTGAAGAGAAGGTTCACAGTAAAGCAGATACAAATGGTTCTCTTTTTCTTTCTATCTGGTTGCTTGTCATCTTCATTTTGGTGCATTTGGGAGGTCTTTTTTCCTTTTTTTCTTTTTAACCAGGAGGTCCCGGGGATCAAATGCGGGTCCCTCATATGGTAACCAGGAACTCAATTGCTTGAGCCACAGCTATTGCTTCCTATAAATGGTTCTTAAACGTAAAATGTTGAGGATCCTTCTAATTAAACAAATGAACAAAGCCAAATTTTGCAGCAGAACTATCTTCTACCTATCAAATGTGCATAATGTGTTTGTAACATATTATTTGGCAGGATGTAGAGGAAAAGGCTCTGCCGTATTCCACTGGTGGATTGCAAAGTGCTACAAATTCTGTGGGGGGAAAACATCTTGCAAAATATCAAATACTCATGCCCTTTAATATAGCAAAACTTCACTGTGAAGCACATTATTTAAATACATTTATACATGTTTGAAATGATATGTGAACAAAGCAATAGAACTTAAGGCAAAATAGTAGAGATTTAAGGATCAGTTGTATTCAACTCCAGAAATGACAGAGGGGAACTGTAGAGAAAATTAGAAGAAATAAGCTCCAAAAGCAATAGCTAAAAGGAAAAGGAAAAGTGAAGAATACAATGTAGGTTATGATAGGTTTTGTATAAAAATATAAATATGTCTGTCTGTATCTACCAAGCTTTATATTCACCCATCCTTTCATACATGTAAAACTTCTGTGAGAAAACATAAAAGAATAACAGCATTGGTTTGATGGTTGCTGTGGGAAAACAAAGAAACTGGTGTCAGAGGTAGGAAACAGAATTGTCATCATTGTTTTTTTAATTTATTTTAATTTTCACTGTAGATTATCTGAAAATGTTTTTGCATTCTTTTTTTATTAGTGAAGTTATGGGTTTAGAGAAGAATCATTCATAACATATAGGATTCCCATAAACTGCCCTATCATTAACACCTTGCATCAGTGTTAACATTTGTTACAATTGGTCGAGTAAGTTTTTATAATTGTACTATTAACTATAGTCCATGATTTAAATTAGGATTCACTGTGTAGAGTAGTTTGGTGGAACTTTTTTTTAGTTTTTTAATTCTGTTACCATATATACAATCTAACATTTCACGATACATCAGTTATATACGTCAGTTTTGTTAATTACATTCTCAGTGCTGTGCTACTATCACTGAAATCATTACCAAAATATTTCCATCATTCCACATAGGAACCCTGTACATTTTAAGCCTTAATTTCCCATTCCCTATCCCCACCCTGTCCTCTAATAACTTGAATTCTAGATTCTGACTCTGTAAATTTGGTTATTCCAAATGTTCAAATCAGTGAGATCTCACAATATTTTTCCTTTTATGTCTGACTAATTTCATTCAACATGATGTCTTCAAGGTTTATTCATATTGTGGCATGAATTAGGGTTTCATTCCTTTTGACAGTTGAATAATATTTCATTGTATGTATATATGGCATTTTATTTATCAACTAATCACTAGATGACATTTGGGTTGCTTCCATCTTTTGGCAATTGTGAATAATGCTGCTATGATTTTTTAAGGTGTTACCTCATTAAAATAAAGAAAACAGAAAAAAAATCCTGTCAAAGTTTTTATTTATCAGCATTTCTTCTTCATCTGTGATAAAAATGTGTCATTAATAATCAGTTATTTGGAGAGATGTGGTAGAGGGCTACATACTTTTCTTTCTAGTTCGTGTGAATTAATATATCAATTTTGGTTTAAAAATGCAATTTTAGTAGAAAATTTACTAATCTGGAATGTAACATGCAAGGAGAGTTATATTTATTATTCACCTAGGAGATATTTTATAAACATGTATATGTGTAAGCTCGGTATTTTGTATACTAAGAAGCAAGTGTTAATTACTAAAAGGCAGACAGCTGTGAAAATATTTTCTCCAATGATCAAGTATGACTAACATCACTGATTTATTTATAGAGTATGGATAGAGAGGAATTAAAAATCTATATCAGATAGGAGTCCACTGGGTCTGATAAAAGCTAAAAACAAGGAGCACATCACAAACACATTGTTTCAAGGTAATACTTGAAAGAAAATGGAGGTAATTTCAGTGAGATTTGCCTCTTAGAATCATTTTAGAAAAGAATTCTAAGCTTAGTACCATATATATCTTGTTCTTTTCTTAGAAAAGTCTCCTTTGGTTTTAACATAAGGACTAATTTTGTATTTAAACTTGAATGTACAAATTGTTTTTTCAGGGTATTTTTTTTAATGAAGGTTCTTCAGCAGAATTAATGATCTAAAGGATACCTAATAAGTTCCTTGGTTTTATTCATGCTATTTTCAAATTGTTATGCTCTCGCTTGAAGAGATGAATATCATAGAGGCATTGTGATGTCATGGAAGGTTTTGAGTCCAGATAGACTCACCAGCTATGTACCTTAACCAAATTCCAATACTCCATTTCGACTTCTCCACCTAAAAGTAGGGAAAAGACTGGAGAAAGAATAGTCCGTAGAAATGATGAAATGAAAACAAATCAATGTCTAGTACCTAGGGTATAAGAGATTACAAATGGAGGCTATAAAAATAGAAGTTAATCTATACTTGTCTAATTAACAAATATTTATTAAATGCTGGTTGTGTGCCAGGCACATTATTATAATGGTCACTATTTTGTGTGAATTAATATGCACATTAGATAAATAATATTTTGGGGGGTAAAAGATTGTGAGATTTTCCCGTTGTAAAAGCTGGGTAATTTTCTTTGTTGATTCTTGCAAATATGACTGGTATAAATAAAATGTCCTAAAAAAGCATCAAAATTCAAGGTAAAATGCTAGAGATTTAGGGATGATTTGAATGTAACTGCCCCAGCAAAGATTGAAAGGAAGGAAAGGGAAATTGGAAGCATTTAGTATGGTAGCTGCTGAAGAAATGGACAGCAAATGCAGGTTGGACTGAAATGTTAAGCCCCTATTATGGGAAAGAATATTGGAAATAATGCATTTCTTTTAAATATTGTTAAAATAACAATCAAAAGAAGTATACCTAAAAGAAGAACATGAAGTTAAGTTTAAGGATGAAACAGAATTCCGTTGCAATCATTATTTTAGTTCCAGAGATAAAGAAAAACAATGAATAATATACAAAAATTACATATTAAATATTTTTAAAATATTTTATATAATGAAAATATATAAATGATTAAAGCGCTGGTATACTGTGTATGTGTGCATGGTGGGCATATGTTGTCTGTATGCATTTGTGTAAACTTTCCTCTGTATCCACTATCAAGAAGTGTTAAATATTTTGTCTAACTCAGAACATAGATATACAATGTAAAATGATAGCATGACAATACTATAAAGTGATATTACTATCTTTATAAAAATGTCATTCTTGAAATACAGGTAGAAAACTATCTTGGTATAATTTTGGGAACGAAATAGGGAACATCCCTTTAGATTAAGCTTTGGAATGCTTCCTTCTCTGATCATAGTCAGTGAAGAATATGTTTAAGAGTTTATAAAGGTGGAATGAAAGAACAACCTGATTTACATGTACAAACTTCATATAAGTGGTCATTCACCATGATAGTTTCACATTTAATACCTACTGCTTTATTTTCAAAAATATCTTTTAGGAAGAAAACAAAAATAAATTGTTCTAATACTAAATTTATGCTAACAAGTTAAGGGTTATCACTGTTTGCTCATTTCTCACACAATTTATGCAGTCTTTTCAAGTTGCCTTTAGTTCTCCCAAATTGCTAGATTTTTTTTTGCATGTGTACTCTTTATAACAAGCATTTGATAGAATGTCTAGCATGGCCCCATTCACTGATGATAGGCAATGGCACTAAATTTCGTGTCTGCTATGAAAAACCTAACCAAAGGGAAAAGGAATTATTTAATACAAATATTAGAAATATTTTTAATAATAAAATGTGATTATAATAAAACTATAATATATAATAATATTTAATTAGTATAAAATAAATAATGATCAAATATTTCTACTTCATTGTTTAGATTATGAAATACATAATCATGTGATAAAACATCAGTTTTTCCAATAAAATCTTGTAGTCCTTTTTAAGAGTGCAGTGTTATGCAATTTAGAAATAAACTTACTTCACCAGCCTTTTTAACAGTTCTTTTTTTACTTAAAATATCCCCTAAAATCTCTGACATTCAAAGATGCTAAGTGTTAATACTTAGTTTGAGACTATTTAAAAGTACTTATGAAAATCTCTCTAAAAGTGATTTGGTAAATTCAATTGACAAAATGAATTAAGTTTGCAAAATAAAGCAGTTAGGTATTTTTTCTATAGTTAATTTTAGATTCTTTTGCAACAGCTATATTTTAAACAATATGTGGATGCTCAGCAATTTATTTTGGTGTAACTATTCATTGTTAATTGTTTCTTCATTCATCAGAGTGAAAATCCAAGTTAGTGCTACAGACCTATTCATCTACGTAGAATTTGGTTAAGTCAAGGGGATGCCATTCATTCAGTATAGTGATTATCAATTACCTCTTTCATAGTCAAAGTGTCTATAAATGGTTATACTCTCATGTGAAAGTCTATGAAATTTTCAGTAGTGTGCATGAAGAACAGGAGGATTTGCTATCAGAATCATGTGAACAGATAATGAATATTTGCTATTTGAATGAGCCTCTACAGATTTATCAGATGTCTTTTAACAAGTTCTACTGATACAGCTAGTTTAGTAGAAGTGTATAGCAGTTTTGCCTTAGGAAATTTATGAAGTTTGAACTGTGGATTATTGTTCTTGAGAGTAAGTCTCCTTGAATGATTAGAAAAAGATAGAATAATATAGAATAACTATGAATAGGAATTTAGAAAACCGTGAAAGACTTTTCAAAATGAAGTATTTCTTAGGTATCATTCAATCAGGGACATATTCTCTTCCTCAAATCCACCATAATCTGTGCTAAACTGCCACTTCATTTCGCCATTTTCCAGCATCTTCTCATTCTACTCACCCCAGAGTCTGTGTTTTGGAATAACTTGAACACCAAAATATCAACTATAGTAGTATATATTACATTCTTTTGAATAAAACAGGAATCCACACTGATATGCACATTAATTATAAATCGAGAAAGTTCTTCCTCAAAATAGAATAGTAACTAAGTATAGGAGATTGAATTAGAAAATTTACATTTGGCAATCATCATAGTAATAATTATCTCAAGCATTTACTAATATGTAAAAGTTGAATGAGCAATGGAATATTTACATAATTTTAACATATGTTCCCCAAAATTCTTATTAATTATAAAGGAAGAAAGAGTAAAACCAGAATTGAGAAAGTTGGCAAAAAAAAACCTTAACCAAGTGATCAAAGTTAATATCACTAGGAATGTGATAGATTGACAGATTAGATTGACATACAATATAAAGAACTCAGCATCATTTTTGTTATATTCCTGCCAAAAATGCATAACTTGAATCTTATCATGAGGAAACGTTAGACAAACTCAAATCGAGGAATATTTTGCAGTATAACTGGCTTATATTCTCAAAAATTCAAGGTCATGATGATCAAAAAAGGACTCAGAAATTATTTCAGACTGAAGAAAACTTAAAAGATATGCTGATGAATGCAATGAATGATCTAGGATTAGACAATTTTCTGTAAAGGACATTATATAAGCAGGCGACAAAACTTGTATGGGGTGGTATATGGGACTAATTTGCATGGTTATCACAATTTTCATTGTTTGAAATTACATCAATATAAAGAAAGAAAAATACTGTGCTACTAATTTGTAAAGTTATTTCTAGTCTCTTCTACGAGAAAGTAATAAAAAAGTTGTGATAAAAATTCAGAATTGATTCTCTGTTATGCACACTTCTATTAAAAAATAAATCATGTATTCCCATTTATTGACTAAATTAGCAGACAGATAAAATCTGGGGAGAAATTAGAAACCACAAATTTAATAATCCAAAGGAAAATGTATTTATTTCTGCTAAAGAATTTGTAATGAACTAGGTATCACATCACAATACTGTCAAACTGTATATCTATTACACAAGAAACATACTTGACTATTCTTTAACTATTAAATATTCATGTATCACCAGCCAAATAATTATCTATCCTGACAACAATTTTTAGAAAAAGCAATGAGTAGATTTTACTGTAGCATATTTTAAGCAGAGTCTAAGTCAGACAATATGATGATACATAGTTTCATTGCTCTAATTTTAATGTTGAGAAAAGAGACACCATTTAACATAAATTTGATAAGATCATTTCTTATCACAAATATATAAAACACTTCCTTATATGACCAACAGTTCATCAGTAACCAACTATAAGAAAAATAGGAAATTATAGGTGATTTACCATGTTGCCTTTTTTCTTGGACTTTCTCTGGTATAGAGATCTATAACAGCTTAAAAAGTATTCACGAAAATTTAAGTGCTTGTATATGTGTGTTTACTCTATTATAAGCTACACCCCATGAAATTTTACTTGGATCACAGTGAAGTGTGTTTTATTTACCATGTCAGTAGAAATTATCACTAAACAGCTTGAATGTTATGTTCATTCAAATCTGTTATCCCTGAAAAGGAAAAGGAAAGAGGATTTCTTTGCTATCATATATTTTCAATTTCAGTAAAACAAAATGAGGTTATATTAGATGAAAACACCTGAGTCCTGGTACACAAGTCTTGTTTACATGATTAAATGTAGGTAGGAAATTATTTAAAGAATATTATTTTCTTGTGTACCCTACCAAGACTTTTGACTAAAGAGATATGTAGCAATTTTATCTTTAGCAGTCTAAACTCCCCATTTCTTGTTAAAGTCTAAAATTAACACTTGTCAAAGAGATCTTATAATCACGAATTCTATTTATCCCCTGTATTACATTTTATAAGTAAATATATAATAAAGAAATATGAGGTATTTATTTAGAGAATGTCTAATCAGTTCTTGATAAAGACAAACAGACTGTACCTTTCTGAAAAGTCAAATATGGTCATAGTAATGGTAGAAGCTACACTTTAATTTCATTAGACTACTTTGTATTGCTCCTGGGCATAGGAAAATACTTCATTTGGTCAGGCCTATATCCATTAAGTGTGGCCAGGGTGCAATTCTGGGCAATGGAATATGGGCAGAGGTGATCTATTATACTTACAGATTGGACCTAAAATATCTTCTACTTTAACCCTTTGTTTTTGGTAGCAGGATGTTGAGGATCAAGTGGAAGATGGCAGGAGCCAAGGTGGCCAAGAGGCAATAAATGGAAGGATTTTGATTCTCTCGTTCTACCCTTGAAGAAGAGTGGCTCAGGACAATTACCTGACCAAGAAGAGTCACATTGGGCTTTGTATGAGTAAGAAACACAACTTAAATATGTCAATCTATTGAGATTTTGAATTTTTTGTTATAGTACCTCATCTATCTGACTAGTACAGCTTATAGTTGAATCATCTGATTATCAGGAATATGTTAGGTATGGTCTACGTGTATGTGTGTAGAAGTAAATCAAGCAGTATAAAATGACATTAACTATCAAACATAGAAAAACTGGATTTTCCTCCCAATTTTTGGAGCTCATTTTATAAAAAAGACAGTATAATAAGCAAAAAAATTCTGCTTGTGATCTATTTTCGAAAGGAACCTGAATCAACACAGAGTTTGCCCAGCAATCTTACAATTTAGATCTGCATTGCCATCACTGCTTACCGATATTCAGAATGATGGCTATGAGGCAATACAAGAATACAAGATGCCTGACCATCATACCAAGATTTTACATAGTGCCTAGTTATGCAAAAGCTAAGTCTAATGGTCAAATATTAATTTTAGATATTAGTAATCAAATAAAGTATATGAAGCTTAATGTGTAGTGGGTGAAATTTGGCAATACCCTCAGTCATTTATCAGAGAACAACCTAAGGTTTCCTTACTTACAGAGTAGACACCAAATATTTACAGAGTGCTTGACAGTATAGATAAGATTTTGTATGAGTGATCTGATTGAATACTTACAACTAACCAAGGGACTGAGAATTCTGATGATTCTCCCTATTGTATAGATTGAGAAACAAAACCAGGAGGCCATTATTACTTTTTCATCATGGTAGCCCTGATCCTTCATCCAGGGTCTGTTAAACAATAAAAACAGAGAAGACATTCTATGAAGAACAAAATAAGGAAGAGAGAGTGAGCAAAGATTTCACCAATGTTTTCTAATCCTTCTGATCATGAACATACCATGCATGACAAAAGTACAGACATATCTGCCCAGGGGACTTCCATGGCATTTTAGCTGTATACTTCTCCTGGAGCTCTCAACCCTGCCTTTTCTTGCACCTCCAAAAGATAGGAGCAGAATATGTGCTCTAAAATGACTGAATGAGGAATTTGCTTATCCTCCTAAACTGAGGAAACTTGAACTCACATGTACACTTATGAACTTAAGTTCATCTTGGAGCAACTGGAAATAACCCAGTTTGATTCGGAAGATGTTTCTTGGCTCTGCAATCCTCCCCCTCCCCATTCCCAACCCCATAGGACTATGGATTATATTCTAATAGTAAAAGACCAAAGGAAGAAAAATTAAAAGCTGACCTCAGCTGCCAGTTCCAAGAATCAATGCTCAAACCCACCCATCTCAAAATGCTGCTTCAGCCTTCCTAGGAGAAATGGTGATCTCAGTGGAATCGTCAACATTAAAAGAACACTATATTGGCTGAGTTAATCAATAACTTTCTAAGCAGTACTAAGTCATTCAGCAGAGCTCTAAGCAAGATTCTGCTTCCCATCAATGTTTTAAGAAAGGAATTTTAACATTTATAAGTAAAGGTTATATTTTAAATTCAGATTTTTAAGGCATTTGTTATTTGGTGGTTTCTTTTGCAGATAACTGGGGGCGGGGGTGGGGGTGGGGAGTAAGCCAACAAAAACCCAGTAGGATGAATTTCTTTCCCAGATTTATTTACTAGGGAAAAAAGAAAAATGGAAGAACACGTATTTAGGATTTAGGAAACACTAAAAAGAATTGTATGGAAGGCTTGATATTAAATGTAGCTGTATTAATGTGGCCAATAATATAAACAATCATGTTTTCCAGGTCAAGAATTAAATTTCTTTTAACACATTGAAAGTATTAATTTAGGTTTTAATTTTGTTTTAAGTCTATTTTAATTTTATATAGCCAACCTTTAAAAACTTACAATATTTGAATTTGTTGTAACCCAATTCTTCTCAAGGTAACTCAACATACAATTAATTATAGTGTCTTGTTTTCTATAAATGAAAGATAAATGGAGATATACTACCTATCTAAAGGTTAACTTCCACCAGTAGATTATTTATTCCATTCAAATTGGAAGAAACTACATTGTCTGTTTGTTTCCATGTGAAAGGAAGATAAAGAAGAAATAAATTAAATTTTGTTTTGACTTGAGAATTTAAAAATTACCTAATTTAGCTGTCATAATATCATGTCTTAGTTTGTTAACACATCCATCTATGACAAATGCCATAGACTTGTTGGCTTAAATAAGAGGAATTTACTGACTCAAATTTTGGAGGCCAGAAGTCCAAAACCAAGGTATCTGCATGCTATACCTTCTCTGAAGTCTGTAGCATTGCTGGTAGTGGCTTTCTGGCAATCAATCTGCCTCTATCACATGGTGATCTGCCTCTTTGTGTCTCTCCTTGTGGCTTCTGTTTCCAAGTCCAAATGTCCTTTGCATATAAGGACTCCTGTCATACCAGATTAAGTCCTGCTCTGCTTCAGTCTGGCTTCATCGTAATAGGATCACTGAAGACTCCATTTACAAATGAGTTCCCAGGACCAGGATAAGGACTTGAACATGTCTTTGCTGGGAACATGATCCAATCTACCACATGTCTTGTGAGATAGACACTATTTTCTTTCTTTCTTCTGTCTCTCCCTCCCTCCCTTTCTTCCTTTGAGTTTAACTCTAGGATTATGACACTCCAAGAAGTTAATTGTTTTCTCCATCATTACTCAGAGCTATGTCTATTTGCTTCTAAAGTCACTGGTTTATTATTTTCTTTCAGAATTATGTTTTGGAAGTGCCTCCCAACAGGATAACATTGAGGAAAATCATCCAATCTGTTTTCAGGGATATAACTGATTAAATTCTCCTTCTATGAAGGAAAAGCAATTGCATAAAATCAAGACCTATCAGCAAAAGTTACAATAATCTGGATAATTTTCTTACCAATATAATTTTCTTGCCAATATCCTGCTCCTCATCATTGTTGCTATAACATATGTAATTAACTTGTATCTGCATGGCACTTGGATTGTGATCCAAGTCCAGCTTAACTTTTTCTCCCATCATCTCTTTAAACAGTATTTGGTGTGAAAAATATCTACATTGCCTTTACATGGAAACCCTTAAAGTTCCCATGGCTTTTCTGTTCTTCCAAAGGAAATGGAAACATAGATGTTTGTTCAGTGACTCAACACTCTTAATATCAGAAAATTGAATGTCCAGTCCAAGTTGATAATCAATACTATGAACCTGATTTGGTATCAAATCTTCCTCCCCTTTGAGAGAGCAGGGCCTGTTTGAGACTGGGAGCCTACTGAGTAAGAGAGAGCTACTTGAAGTTCAGGTGTCTGTATTCAGCTACTTTGCATTTATCTCCCCCATTACTCCAAAAAAGCAAGGGTTGTAAATTTGCCAGTTTATCTGTCTTCCAGAGTTGGGCAAGCATAGGCAAGCATTGGTAAGAGCACAGGAAAAATATCACTTGAATGAGCTAGCTTCATCTTCTCTGAATACTGGCAAATATTTCTTCTAAAGTTTCCCACCTATGCCCTCTTTCCTGCAGTTATCTCTTTTGGAGTGGAGGCATCTCTGCAAATTTAATAACATGTAACATGCTTCTTAACTTTCGTCAGCTAGCAGTTACTCACCGCTTCTTTCAACCGAAATTTCCCACCCACCTAAGCTGTCTTATTGGACAGAATACCAGGTAACAATCCATCAGATTTCTCACTTCAACATGGCACAGTCATGGACAAAAATACCCTTTGCCCCAACGCACTCTAGAGAATTAGGCCAGTAAAGGGATACTAGCACTCTCATTTCTGCTCAATAACTACCCACAGACCAGAGTGATTCCAACCACGGATAGAACTGCTGAAGCTCTGGAGAAGTCACCTATCCTCTAACTTTGAACATAACATGAGAGTCCCTTTTCTCTCACAGGAGATAAGTTGGAATTCACAGCATAATTTCTTCCCTTTTCATAATTCATCTCTTCTGATTTTTTACATTTTATTTAAATTTGAAAGGGTTGTTCTAGAGTCATGAAATAAGTTCTTACAAATTTTCTTTGCAACATTATGTATGATGACTTGCTGATTTTGGACTCTGGTAACTGTTGCATTGGCACCTTAGTTGGAACTCAGGATGGAAGAAATGAATGTAAGCATGTTATTAAAGCATTCATGATTTTGCCATTTGTTTAGAAAAAGCAGGTAGCAAAAACAGCTGAAGCATACTTTATGTTAACGTGAAGGATAATATAATTAGTTACTAGATCTCAATTTCATATTTAAATATTAAAACAGACATAGTGTATGTCAAGAAAAATAAAGGGAATTAAAAGATTACAAAATACTTTCAAAGTGCTGGAACATTCAAGATTTGAAAACACTGACATGTTATTTCAACAGCCTATAGAACTAAAAAATTTCTCATCTGGAAACAAATAGCAAAACCTTACACCTAATGTCTGCAAATTTTCATGAACCTATTTGCAGAACCAACTGATAAATAATGACTTTTTAAATACTTCTTACCAGTAGAGTCTAACTTGGAAACAAACTAACAAAGGATTATCTTACATTCTTCAGGGGTAAGTGTAAAATAGAGGGGGAAAGTGTAGAAGGATCTCAGGAAACAAAAAATCTTCCTACATTGGGGAATACACATGATTGCAGTTGCTAGAACCTGCCAATGATAAAGCAGAAAATATTCTCAATAATAAGGTGGCGGTGGGGATGAGAAATTAGAAATAATCTCAGACATACATGTGACTGCAAATAAACACATGAGCTAACCAAAAAAAAAAAAACTGTAAATAAAAATTGTGATATGATAGATTAGAGTTCAAGGAGCCTCTATGTATGTATGGTTTCCTGAAGGGTAACTGGTGATAAACTTAAGCAGCTGTTTTTTTTTTCATAAAACATGCATACTGAATCAATCTACTTTCAAACTATTTATTTATTTTCAAGTAAAAGTGACCTTTATAGAAAACATACTAGCAAAACGATGTTTTATATTCTAAGATATAGTAAAGAAGGAGGCATTATAATAGAATTAAATTCATCTCCTTCTGACATTTCTTGTACTCACAGAACATCTAGCAAGATTTTCAAGAATTAATATATTCTGTTAGCAGAAAACGACATGATGGCTTGTCCTCTGGTTCCTCTGTGTGTATTATGGGATGACACTCTCTAGCATGGCAACATGTAGCAGATATTCTTCAAAGAGCACCAAAGTAACAATTAGTGCAGCAAAGGGGCATTTTACAATATAGAATACAGTGCACGCTTCATTCAGTTACCAAGGAGTAACTGACATATATCAAAGTACACACACACACTCACAAATGGCATTTAAGAATTAAGACAGCCAGATTTTGAACACAATTCTCCTGGATGATAGAATATTTTGTATGCTGTTATTTATAATATTAAAACCTAGAAACTTGAAATGGCAAGTGTAAAGCCAAGTGTAACATATTATTTATTGCTCTCTTCAGAATGGTGTAAGGGCTTAGATTTCACCTGAGATTCTATTAGTACTGTTTCTTCAGAGAATGTGAAATGAGCTTTCAAGTAAAAAATGTATTTCTTTTTGGTCTACTGCCACCCACTTTTTTCCACTATGGAAATATATCTGTGATTGAAAAAAATAATTGATTCTGACAGATTTTAAATATTTTTGCCAAGAGCTATATTTTGTAACAATGTGTATGCATAATGATAAATATTACAAGAGCTAAAATAATAAGTTTTCTTTGCAGCTAGCTATTCTTTTTAACCAACAGGTATTTCAAAGTATAGTAAATGACCAAAAATAAATAAATGCAACCGATTTTTTCTAAGTATTGTACACTCTCTTGTTCTGTTATCTCATATCACCAGTCTCTTCTATTATTGGCTTCCATAATTTACTTCTTGGCTCTCATTCCTTTCCTCTGTGAGTTTGTCCTTTATGAAAATACTGGGATTTATCTATGGTTACTCTGGCAGTTTGAGATTATTTATAAATTCCAAAATGAGAGATTATGTTTGTAAACTGGACTGTCCACCTAGGTGTGAGCCCCTTTGATTGTATTAGATTCAGCTGTTATCTTTTATTAATTATGTTAAGATTTGGCCTGTGATTGGACCATGTCAGTAGAGTATACCTCAGTTAATTCCCTGCCCTCTTGGTGGTTTGATATAAATGGACACTCGCTCAAAAAGACACAGAAGAAGAAACACACAGGAAGAGAGAGAGAACTCCACAGACAAAGAGAGGAGAGAACTTGGTCATTTTAGTCCCGCGGTATGACAGAAAGGAGAAGACTCAAACAGGTAAAGCCCTGGGGAGAGCTGAGCCATTCGCCTGATAGTTTGCAGCTAAAGAAACCAGAACCCTGAGCAGCTGAAAAGGCCCAGAAAGAAACAAGTCCTCCAGTCTACATCTGAGGTCATAAGAAGCTGGGCCCACAGAGCCCTTAGAGGAAGAGGAAGGCTGAACCCTCACGGAATCAGCAGCCATCTTGCTTGAGCATGTGGCAGCTGACTTTGGGTGAGAAAATACCTCTTATGGTACCTTGAGTTGGACTCTTTAGGACCTTGTAACTATAAAATTCTGCACAAAATAAATACCCTGTATAAAAGCCAACAGATTTCTGGTACTTTGCATCAGCACCCCTTTGACTGACTAATATAGTTACTAATATAAAGAGGCTTGCTTTTGCTCAAAAGATACTGAAAATTAAAATTCAAGTTGTCAGAAGAAACTGCCAGACTGGCAGTTCATTAAATAATGTTTATGAAGTATATTGTTCTCTTTTAGGTAGGTAATTGAGAATCAGCATTATTTATAAGAGCAAGTATGATATTGCTACTCACTGTACAATTCAACTATGCAGATATTATGGAATTCTACAGATGTTAATTCTTTATGTTCTCTTAAAGTCTGAGAGATAAGCATAATGGTTTTATTTTAAGGACTTGTCCAAAGCTAATACAGAAATCATAATAATACAATATTCAGTAAATACTTAGTGGGTGCTTATTCTTCCCCAGACATAATGCCTGGATCTAGACACAGCGTGACCTGAAAGAAGTTATACCCTCAAGGAGTTTAGAGTCTTGCAAAATTTTCTTTAGTGAGATAAATTTAATTTAAATGGCAAAGAACATAACCATTATCATAGTTTGAGAAGTTGACAATTCTGCATGTCATCATTTCATTCATTGTTTCAATAAATTCTATAGTTTTCAATGTCATGTTGTAATCAAAATATTCTTGTATTTTATTTTGTGGGAAATGCAGTAAATCACATGTCCATTCTAGCCCTTTAACTTGCTCACTATACCTTTTTCTATCACTTAAAGAATGCTTAATTCTAAACACAAAGGACCTATTCTTTCACAAATGTGTCATTTAATCTCTGGCTTTGGAAGTTCGGTATCCATCATCTTTCCATCTTTTGATTCAAACCTATTCCATGATACATAAGAAAGTTTGGTCCTATACTAAATCAACATTTGCTGACAAGAGAATAAGTAAACTCTGAGGTTGAAGAGCTCTGCCAGCTCCTCTGTAACTTGTTTGGTCGTGGGGATTAGGAGAGCCTCGTCAGCGATCTGTCTGACCTAGCCCACTTAGATGTGACTAGACTTTCTCAGTTTATCTCACAAGACAGGAACACTCATATGGCTAGGGAATATTTACAACCAGAAATTAAATGACCAACTATTACCTAGGATCCAGGAATGGAGAAAAGGCACTGATGGAAAAGTGATGTTGATATGAAACGACGAGCAGGTCTGTGAAGGCTGTAGGTATCAAGACCCTCTTATTTCATTGACGAGGTGATGACTGTAGTCTTGCAGTTGTCAGGATTAGAATAGCCCCTAATCCTGAAAATGTCAGTAGTATTCTAGTTTTTTCTTTACCCAGGAAGATTTCCAACTAGCATAAAAGCCTACCTAAAATGATTGCTATGTTAAATGTGCCACTGTTTCAAGTGAGAAAAGAATATGCCTTAAAAGTATACTCAGACGTTAATGGCTAATCTATACACAAAAGTTTGGAGTATATAATTTATATTCTAAGTCACAGGTAAAATGCTACTCCTGTTTTTTAAAAGCATATGTGATACACACATTTTTGTATGTGTCTGAGCATGTATATATGTAACATATGTGCCTACAAACATACATGCCTATTCACAGATACACATATATTCATATTTATAAGTAGCAATTGATCTACTTAAAATATAATACTATCTGCACCAGTACCCCATAATTCCAGCCACTAATGGGTTTATAATTAATTTAATTCTGCATGAACAATTATAACTGGATTTCAAGGACAATGGCATTGTTTCTATAGCAGATGGCCTTTTTATTTTAAGTACCACAGTTCAGATTGCTATGAATCTGCACAATGTATCACTGTTAAAATCAATAGCTATTTCTTACTTTTTCAAATATAATTCAGGGTTCCTCTACAAATGCTTGATATTTAGGAGGTTTTGTTTTGTTCTGTTCTATTTTGTTTTTCTGGCTGCCTTATTTATCTGGCTCCATGAAGACTGCCTCTATGTGCTTATTCTATAGTGACCTTCAGTTGAGCAATGGCAAATAAAGAGTGAAAATGTTTTAAGGATTCACCAAAGCATGTTTTCATATGTTGATAAAGATATAGACTGCAGAAACAATGGAATATAGATCCATTTGTAGCTCAGAGATCTGAAATTGTGTTTCTTTTTTGGTTTGTTTGTTAAATAGATGGAGAATAAGAGAGCTTTCAGAGTGTTTTGTTGAATAAAAAGGCATCATGACCCAAATCAAACAGCGCCTTGTATATTCAACAAAGCTGTGTGGTTTTTAAAATCTTAGCATTAAAAACACTGATTGGTGCAGCCAAAAAAAAATTTGGCAATGTCCTACATATAGACCACACACAGTTGGGGTACAAATACTAGGGTGTATTCCCAAAAGGGAATAGGGGCCTCATCTGAGTTATTCATACTTAAATCACAGACTGATAAAATTGGACAGAGCCTGGATCTCAAGCATGATTACTTTTTCAAAGTTCCTCAGGTGCTTCTAATGTGTGGTCAAGATTGAGAACTATCAGGCTAGGGCATTGATCCCCAAATTTTAAGGTGCATATAAACCATCTGACTAGCTTAATAAAATGCAGATTCTGATTTCATAGGTCTTGTGTTATGAAAGTATGTATTTCTCAAGAGCTCCTAGGTGATGCTGATGCTGATGCTCCATGTACCACATTTTGAGTAGCCAGGGAGCAGAGGATCCAGCAGTTACTGTTGCAAGCTCAGCTAAATGCCACAGTTTCAAGCCATGGCTAAATGTTTAATCTCCCTTTTGACAAGATAACATCGAACCCTCAACATTTCCTATTGTAATTTTTTTTCTGTTCCTCCAATGGATTTATGATTCTTTGCCAAATTAATCCACAGTTGACTATATCTATCCTTTTTCTAGGATCCATTTGTGAACTCTGAGTAAGTATGCTTTCTGAATAATAGTCACATTGATACCCATACACTTCAGAATATATTATAAAGACAAATATGGTAAATATGCTAGGATGCAACATTATGATAAAAATTGATTGGCATATCATGACAGAAACACATTTTTGGGGGGCATTGTTGGTAAGTATACTCCTGGAACACATCATTATAAGAAATCATTAAAGGACACATACAAGAATATTACTAACCAGAATATTATACATTGTTTACTCTTCATTTTGTATTTTCTAAAATGTATAAACAGTATACATGCTTAATTAAATGCTGAAGCTTTTCAACACTTTCTGAATGAACTAACATTAAGCATCATATAATTTAATGCAGAATTTTGCCTTGAATTGATAACTTCAAAATTACAATCTTTCAAATACATCATAGCATTTTGTGACTATTTGGTATAATACAGGACATCACAAATATCTTAGTTTTCCCTCATTCGTTATTTAAAATATTTTAAATCTATGTTATATTTTAGACGGAGCAGGACCAAGTTCATATTTGTTGCATTTTGGCAAGCTCCTTATATTATTTGGTTATGACAAGAGGTGTTCAGAAAAGTGGTGAAATTACATGCTATCTGTGCAGAATTCCTTCTTTGTTAGTGATGTGTGCAAAACCATCTGTTCTTTTTAAAGCATCACTGATGACTTGTGTGGGACAGTGAGTACTTGTCAGTGGCTTGAAGATGGTCCTCTGCATAAATCATTAGCCTGTCTCTATGTCGCACAAACAGTGCATACTTTTTAGACTGCATTTCTGGCTGAGGTTGGCATACACTAGGGGGAAAGTATCAGAGTCAAGGAGAGTTGCTTATTAAATTACTCATCTCACTTTTACAGAACAGCTGCTAAACCAAACTGGCTAAAATATCTTAGTAGTTATCCTTAGCATTTGTTTGGATACAGATGCTCACTATAGGCATCCAAAGAGCCAGGTCTGTGGTGGTTGATAAACGTTCAACTTTTAGCTAGAAAGCAGAGGTTAAATGGATATGTCAAGATGCTTAGCTTGCCTATTACATTTAGTTGTAGAATAAATGGTGGCAAACTTCCCACTCGACTGTCTTCTAAACTTAGATTATGGGGAAAAAATGAATGGGAAAATTCACCTATTGCTTTTAATAACATATTGGCCTCATTTATTGGATTCATTTTTTTAAATGAAAATACTTTTAAATACTATTCACATCAAGGCAAATCATAAAGTGATGTGTTTATTCATGTAATAAAATGTGCTCATGCATAAATCTCTAAAATAATTCCTTAAGGGACTACTTAAGTCCAAAAAACTATTTATAAAGGCTGATGCATTAAATTAATAACTGTCATGAGTATGGCTTTGAAATATGACCATTTGCCTTCCAGGACTTGCAATCAGACCTCTAGCAAATTCTCACAGACATTCTCACTGAATATCCATCAAATTACAGCAACTTTTAGTCGTGACTAATCTTAATGACATTCAGAATAGTGACCTAGAGATGAAAGGTTTATAACTCATTACAAGTCCTTAATCAATCAAGTGATTCAGATTTGAAGAAAGAAACATCCATTTTTTCCCATCAATATCTATTTAATTCTTGAGTTGATTTCTGCTACAAAATGATGGTTAAAGAAAATCTGGTTTTCTCTTTGATCTGTTTTTCCTATATAAAGAGGTAATTCAGTCAAAAGCATTATTTTTAGCAACAGAGGAATATTGAAGATTGTTCTGGCATAGGTCATTATGGTGGTTAGGAACTATGTACCCCAAAAAACCTATTCTTAAACTTTATCAATTCCTGTTGGTATGAACCCATTTTAAAAAGGACCCTTTGATGAAGTTACATCAGTTAAGGTGTGGCCCAGCTGAATCTGAATGGATCTTAATCCTATTACTGAGACCTTAAAGGAAAGATCACAGAGAGAGAAAGCCACAAAGGGGGTTAGAAGCTGGAAGTCAACCAAATGAAGAAGCCAGGAATAACCACCATGTGCATTGCCATGTGACAGAAAAGCCAACAACCAGAGGGCACAGGCAGCCAGCCCCAGAATGCCACAGTCTTCTGGAAGAAAGCACCATCTTGATAATGCCTTGATTTTGGACCTTTCCTAGTCTCAAAACCTCTATCTAATAAATTCCCATTGTTAAGTCAACCCATTGCATGGTATCTGTTTCAGCAGACAGGAAGCCAAAACGGCCATTTTGGTTCCAGTTTGAATTCTATTTCCTGAAAGGTCATTATTAAATGAATTTTTTGGAAGTTTCTTATTTTTAAAACTTATTCATAAAAAAGTGTTCAAAGCTACAGCAATTCCCTGGCAAGATATAAGCCATGGTATTCTTTTCTTTTTTTCTTAAAGAAGCTTTAGATTACATAAATGTTACATAAAAAAATAGAGGGGATTCCCATATGTCCCATCCCCTCCCCCTCCCACACTTGTGGTACATTTATTACAATTGATAAACACATATTGAAGCATTACTACTAACTGTAGGCTACAGTTTATATTACAGTTTATACTCTGTCCCACACAATTTTATAGGTTATGACAAAATATATAGTGACCTATATCTGACTTTGCAATGTCATGCAGGACAATTCCAGTGTCCTGAAAATGCCTCCATGTTATACTTGTTCTTCCCTTTCCCTCCCCTCAGAACCTCTGATGGCCCCTGCCTTTATATCAATAAGAGTTCTCCCATTGCTAGAATAATAAGTTTATAATAGAATAATAATGTCTAATATAGTCCATTGCTCATTTCCCAAACTTGTGGCTTTTGGGATGATGACACCCACTCTGTTTCTAATTGAGAAGGGCCTTAGATCCCATGGAACAGATGGATGGAACTATCTTGCTTGCAGGTGCAGACACTCTCTGTCCCTGGGATGGGCCTTGTCCATCTCCTTGTTAGTTGTGGGTGAGTCCCGTGAACTGGAGAGTAGGTGTTGCAACTCTGCTGAGATTCAGGGCTCAACTGGTGTATGAACGGACCAAAGATTTAAGTCTTTGGGACATATATTTAACAAGTATAGTGCTAATTATAGGTTCAAATAAAAGGGGCAAAAGAGCCATATGTAGGGATACTGTAAATGAGTCTAACTCTGTTACACTGGGGAGCATAAATTCCAAAGTAAGGCCCACTTACAATGTTAAAGTTTTGAAAGGACTTTTGTTTGATTGTTTTTTCTTTTTTTTAGGTATTGGGACTGTGAATTGAACTCAGGATCTTGTATGTAGCATGCCAGTTATCAACCACTGATCCATATCAATTCCCTCAGACACTCTTTAATATACTCTTGGGTTTTCTAAATCACCAGTCACTTTCATTCCTATATTTGGTCTACACTTACCACTCAATCTCTAGTTACCACCAATAATTTAAACAAAAGTTGCTATATGACTAATATTTCATATTTAGATTCATTTCATCCTCAATTCTTGGTATTAAGAGGATGGGGAATAAAATAAAGCTCAGGGAAAGTTAAAAAAAATAATCCATGACTGGGAAGCAGCTGTGGTTCAATCAGCTGGACTCCTGGCTACTATATGGGAGGCCCTGGGTTCGCATCCCAGGGCCTCCTTGTGAAGGCAGGCTCACCTGTGCACTATGGAGCACCGCTCCGCCCACAAGCACTGCAGAGCACCAACTCAGCAAGGTGATGCAACAAAAAAGGGAGACAAAAAAAAAAAAAACACAAAAGAGTGCACAGCAAATGAACACAGAGAGCAGACAGCAAGCAAGCCACAAGGGGGGAGGGGAAATAAAATAAGTAAATACAGACAGAAGAACCCACCGCGAATGGACACAGAGAGCAGATAGCAAGCAAAAAGCCGTAAGTGGGGGAATAAAAAAAAAAATCCATGACTACTGGCGTCTTCAAAGGAAGTCTTAAGCCATCCTTTGAAACACTCTGAGAAATCCCTTTGTGGGCATTGGATTCATCATATTTATCAGTCACTGACGTTAGAGAATGTGTAGCAATGTGACCCTAATTATAAGCAAGAAAGATCAGAGTGGAAAATTAGAGTGCCAATGGTTACTTTTCTATAAAGGGATTCCAATGTTACAAAGTAGGCCATGCATAAGGCATAATGTTAAACTAATTTTTGTAGACTATATCAATCTGAGCAATTTGGAAAATGTCACCTAAAAACTTACGTGTCCAAAATATTGCTTCAGTTTTCTCATTTGGCTGTTGCAGAAAAGAGAACAGATATCTCTGAGGAAAGCATTTTTAAAGTTAAAAGTATCTACAAATGGGAGGGATGTATTTTCCCTACTCTACACTTAATTCTATTTCTAAATGTAAATGCTAATATGGCATTGTCTCAATGGATAAATGATAGAGTTAGCTCTCCACTGCTTTCCCTAGTTTTGAAGACCTGAAAAATATTTTTTTTTGGCTCTTGTTTAGCCTGTTCTCTGATATAATTAGTTCTAAATTTACTTCTCTCAATTTTTAAGAGCTCTAAATCTGTCTTCTGCAGTCTTCAATTTTATGTTTTATGCAGATTTATTAATTCTCCCTTAAATTACACTCACCTGTTATTTAAGAAAAATTTTAAAAGAATACTATTGTAAAAGTAAAAATATTTTTCATATGCTATACAATTTATTACCCTTTTCATGGCAAATCTTAAATCTATGGACAATATCTAAGTTTATAACTTTCTGCAACAATTACAATAGTTTTCAAAAATAATTTTTAAAATATTTATTGTATAATACTCCATTTTACAGTTTACCATAATTTAATGCTTTATTTTTCTGTTGTTGATTATTCCATGTTTTTTTAAATTACATTATATAAACAGAGTTGTGAACATCTAGGTATCTAAGTTTTTAACTTCCTTTCTAAACATAAGCTTCAGAATTTCCTAAATTAGTTTCTTCTTTCACCACTCCATTAAATCTGTCAATGGTTGTCAATGAATTCTGTAGCCAAATTAAATGTCTGTTCTTAAGACTCCATCATATTTTGCTTTTCTGAAGAATTTGACTCCACTCATTTAATTTGCCTTCTTGAATTTCTCCACAGTTTTGGTTTCTATAAGAGGACTCAGTGGTGAGTATTTGCTCTTGGTATGCATACTTCATTTAAGCAGATGCAAATGCAATCTCTTGCTTGCTTTAACTTTCTAAACTCTAGAGTTGCTTCCATTTTAAAAGAAGGCAGACAATGTGATTCTGAATGTAAGAAAATACTATCTCAAAATTTAGTCACCCTACAACTAAGTTTCCCAACAATTCCCTTCTGCATATTGTCCTCATTCTAATTTCTCTATTATTAAGTATTCTTAATTTTATGAGTATCTCCTCAGAGTTATCCTGTAACATATGCTTATTCTTTAATTTGTCTTTGTTTTTAAAAAAATACAGAAATGTGCATAAAACAAGCATGCAGCTTGATGAATTTTCACAAAGTGAAAACAACTATGGTTGGCAGAATATAAGCTAGCCCAAATATCTCCATGTACACAGTACACATATCCTGTGTAATCCCACAAAAGTCAACTTTAAAAGAATGAAAATGAAAGCCACTCTTACATGATCATACACAATGTAATTTTTTTTTTTTAAAGATTTAATTCCGCTCCCCTCCCCCGGTTGTCTGTTTTCTGTGTCTTTTTGCTGCGTCTTGTTTCTTTGTCTGCTTCTGTTGTCGTCACAGCGGCACGGGAAGTGTGGGCGGCGCCATTCCTCGGCAGGCTGCTCCCTCCTTCGCGCTGGGCGGCTCTCCTTATGGGTGCACTCCTTGCGCGTGGGGCTCTCCTACGCGGGGGACACCCCTGTGTAGCACGGCACTCCTTGCGTGCATCAGCACTGCGCATGGGCCAGCTCCACACGGGTCGAGCAGGCCCAGGATCCAAACCACGGACCTCCCATGTGGTAGACGGACGCCCTAACCACTGGGCCAAAGTCCGTTTCCCCACAATGTAATTTTTATGCTACACTTTCTTCATTCAACATTAGGTTTGTAAAATTTATTCCTTTTCCTATCTGTTGCTATAGTTCATTCATTTTCTCTGTTAAATAGTATTGCATTTTATGAGTACACAACGATTTATTTATTTAAAAAATTGGGTTATTAAGAATAACATTCTTGCACATATCTTGTAAAACATATATAAGAGTGAAATGTCTAGGTCATAGAGTTTAAAAATTTTCAGCTTTAGTGAGGATGCCCTCTAGTTTTCCAAAAGATACCTCTTTCTTAAGTCTTTTTACTTATCGAATTGTAGGAATTCTTTGTATATTTTAGAAATGCCTCCTTTATAAAAATGTAATTTTTCTCACTCAGTGGCTTTCATTTTCATTCTTTTAAAGTTGACTTTTGCTGACTAGAAGTTTTGATTGTAATGTAGACCAAATTAGCCTTTTCTTTCACATTTTGTATTTTTTGTGTCCTATTTAAACATCCTTTGCCTACTCAAGGTCAGAAAGATCTTCTTAGACTATTTTATTTTTGGTATGACTATCCAATGGATCTAGCTCCATTAACAGAGAGAACATATCGCACCATGTCACCATTGTCATAGTCAGATAGCTGTTTATGTTGGGGTGTGGTCCTGCTTTGTATTCTAGAATATTTGGTCTACCCCCTCTACCTTTGCATACACTATGCTGCCTTAATTACTGCAATTTTATAACATGTAATTTTTTAAAATTTCTTCTTTAAGATTTCCTAGTCTAGTCTTAACCCTTACAGGTCCACATAAATATAGAATCAACTTGTTTATGAACATACAATATACATAAAATGCAAAACCATATGTAATATTAATTGGGCTATCACTGAATTTATCTAGTATGTTATGGAGAAGGATATCTTTAAATTATTGAGCTTTTGATCCATTCATTTTTTGTAATCTCATTTAATTTTACTCACTGTATTTTGTGGATTTTATTGTATACAGCTTGTACAACTTTCATTTTTCTAGACATTTAATGTTTTATGATGATAGTAAATGCAAATGAACAATTTTGTATAGTTCCATGGTCAGGTAACCTTGGTAAACTCTTAAAAATTCGAATTGTTTGGTTGGAAATTTTGGAGTTTTTACATACAAAATTGTGTTAGCTATGTTCATTTTTTTTCTTTTTAATTATTTGCCTTTCATTTCCTTTTCATGTTTGATAGTACAAATAGAGACACCAGTAAAATATTGAAGAGAAGGGTGATAGCAGTCAATTTTTTCTCATTCCTGATTTCAAAAGAATGCTCTTCCTAATTTCTCATTAATTGTGTGTATTTGTTCTCTGTGTGTGTACATGTGTGTTTTCTTTAACAAATGAAGGAAGGGTCCTTCTATCCCTCGTTTGCTAGGATTTTGTATCTTGACTGGGTGTTGAATTTTGTCATAGATTTTTCTGTGTCTATTGGGAGAATATTGTGATTTTTTTCTCTCTTTTTTTTGTTAATATGGGGGTTGATATTCAAATATTAAAGTTCTTTTCATAACTGAAATAAAGCCCTCTTTGTTTTTATATTATCCTATTTACATATGATATATATTTTAATTAGTATTTACTGGTATATCTTTTTCCACCCTTTTCTGTGTCCTTCACTTTATATGTATATTTTGTTGCAGTTATATTTGCATGTTTTAAATCAGGGCTGAAGATCTTGTACTTTAATAATGTAGGTTTAGTTTATATTTCATTGATTAATTAATGATATATTTGGCATTTATATACAATCCTTTCTAACATTCGCTTTTTTTTTCTTGCTCTCTATTTTCTTCCTTTTATGCACTAATAAAATATTTTTTCATTTTTTATTTTATATACTAGTTACTTAAACATTTAAAATTAAGAGTGATGAAACTAGAGATTATAGCATGCATTTTTGATGTACTGTTGTTTCTACAAGAAAATGTCATTTTGAAAGTTAGCCAGTCATTTAATAATAATTCTTACTATTTTCTTGAAATACAATTTTGTTTCTAGAATTTTTCCTCTTCACAACTCAAGATTTAATAAGCACTGTCTGAAATCAATGATCACCAGATATGAGAGGTCAAACTTCCCTCTGAATCTTCTTCCAAAAGCTCAAGTAAAAATGATTGTTTAACTAGAAAATGATCATGGGCTAATGAAGGAAAATGAAGGCGTAAGAGTAACAAAGACTAAGACCCAACAAAATAGTCTATTTTGAAATCCAGACCTAGCTAAGTCCAGTTAGCTTCTGGAATCTTAAAATCATCTATGCAAAAGATTGAGCGAGAGAAATTAGACTTTAAAAGTTCTTATATTAATTGTTCTCTCTGGATATATTCTGAGCTCTACAAGATAATTTCTTGCATTTCATTAATTTATCCTTCTCAACTCTAGGTAAGAGTTGGATATAATTTGTCCAATGAAGGATTTGCCAGTTCTGTTGACTTAGCCAATGGTATTTTCAAAGTAATCCTTTTTTTTTCCTAAATTTCTAAATTCCCTTAAAATAGTTTATTTGAAGGATCAACTTCAACTGAATCTTGTGCACTGAGAAATTTACAAGATTCAGCCATCTGCCTGATAATTTACAGTTGACCTAGTGAAGAGAACAGGCAAATGGTTCAGTTCTGTCTGGGGCCCCAGGATCAAAGTTGATAAGGTTCTCTCCTCTGGTATCCATGGAGCTCTTGTGTCTTCCTCTGCATGTTTTTTTGATTGAGCTCCCTTTTATATAGTCCACAAAGAGGGTGGAGACTCAACCCTGAGTCACACCCTACTAATGTGGTTGAATCAAAAGCCCTAAATTGAATTAGTTAAGGAAATCTGAAACCTTTGAATTTAATACAATCAAAGGGTATCACACCCAGAGTAAGACACCAGTTTACAAACATAATATCTTTTTTTATTGGAATTCATAAATACTATCAAACTGCTAGGGTCAATCAATACAGAGCAAGATAAATTGTTCTCATCACATTATCTAGTAAAAGAGACATTGTTAATATCATGCAGAAAATTCTGTAGAATTATATACAGTTTTATCACTTGGCCCACTTTCACCAGTTGTCCTATTTTTTGATCTAGATCAATTCTCCTGCTTTCTTCTAAATGTCATTCAACTTTAGGGATGAAATCTTGATCCTCCCTAAAATAATGAAAAGCTGAAAAATAACAGAAATGTCTCTCAAAGTACATGTCAAATTTCCTCAGTTTCAATGAATCTCTGGAATCTCAAGGTAGGACTTGAATCAAATTCTGGAAAAGTTTGTATTTTATATCATATATGGGTGTTTTGTTTTTGTTTTTGTTTTTTGAGAGAGAGAAAAATAGTTGAGTCCCAAAACCCTTACAAAAAATAAAGATGTATCTTAGCATCTATTGGCACTTAGAGATTCCTTTTACTTAAGCTTTTAAAGACTTCTGAATTTATCACAAGGGGAAACTAAATGTATTTGAACTGTTTTTCATTACAACAAGTGAAGAGATAAGGTATTCCTCTGTAAGTCTGCAAATGTTTAAAAGAAAGTTATTTCCTTTGTGTTTTAGAATGCACAAATTTCCAAGAAAACATACTTGTTTTCTCCCATCTTCCAGTCTACTTTTATCCTATACAAATAAGACAGACATGTAAAAATATCTATCTAATGTGCTATTATTGGAGGTATTGCACTTTCTCTTTTTAAAAAGGCTTTTAATAGTCCATAATTATAGCATTTGCTTAATCATGATGCCCTTGATTTGTTTGCTTGCTTATTTGTTTTGAAAGGGACTAATCAAGGAAGGATGAGGATCAGTCTATTTACTGTATAATATATTTTTCATTCAGTACCTTTTTATAATTATGACTGAGAGAAATACTATTTGTGTAACTGTGACTGGAGAACCTCCACATATTTATGCTAGTTAAAGCCCTGAATTGACTTTTGTGATTAGTAAAATTCATCTGAAAAATGTATAATCTCCCTCTTTTTCTCTCCCAATTAATTTCTTCTTGTTTTCTGTGTGGTAGAAAAAATCTGAATTTAAAGTTCATGGGCCTCAGGAAGACTTTGCTTGAATCCCTGTTCTCCAAAATTTTATAAATTTGTCCTTGAGGAAGATGTGGCTTTTTATTTTCTCATCTGAAAAACTGAAATTGAGGCTATGTCCTGTAAGATTGTTACAGGGAAAATGAGAGTTATCATATTCATGAACTCTAGCATGGTGTCTAAAAACAAAGAATGCTTAATAAATGGTAGATTTGTAGCAGTTATATTTGCATGTTTTAAATCAAGACTGGAGATCTTGTACTTTTATAATGTGGATTTAGTTTATATTCTATTGATTAATTAATGATATATTTGGCATTTATATATTCCTAACATTTGCTTTCTATTTCATTCTTGTTCTCTATTTTCTTCCACTTTTGCATTAATATTTTTTCCTTTTTTCTCTTACAAACTATATAGTTATTAATCAGAGCAGCTGAGCCTAGAAAGGAGCTCTATGCCAGCCTACAGCTGAGAGAGGAAAAAATTGGAACCATGGAACCTTAAGAGGAAGAAGTGAGGCTGAACCTTCATAGAGATTGGCAACCATCTTGCTTCAGAATATGGCAACAGACTTTGCTAAAAAAGTACTTCTTGTGGTATCTTGAGTTGGACTCTTCAGGGCCTTGTAACTGTCAGCTTTTACCCCATATAAATAACCTTTATAAAAACCAACAGATTTCTTGTACTTTGCACCAGCACCCCTTTGGCTGACTAATGCACTGACCAAATGTGTTTTTCATGAAAATTATCAATATCAACAAATGAACTCTATCTTTGTAGTTTTAGCTTAAGCATTAGAACAGAAACTTTTCTTTTTCTTGTCATTCATGACAACATTTCTTAACATTTACTGTAATACTTTATTTTGTGCATGTAGAGAATGATGTAGAACAAGCAATAAGAATAAAAATAGGTATAATGTGGGTTGAAAAATATTTACCAGGACATTATCTAATCACTTTTATTTTAAAAATCAGAGTAGTGACTTGTCTCATAAATTATATTATTTAGTCATGTCAGTGATATTCTATGGAATTTTAATTTACATTTGACTAATAATAAACTCAAACTTCGTGGGGTTATGGAACACTTAAACCAATTCCTGTAGAGAGTACCTAATTCAAATTGTTAAAACATGATAACTGTGTTAGAAGAACTGAGGTTTTACATATAAGTACGTTGGCAAAGTATACCTTGATTTATAGACATAATAATATGCATACATGTCATTTCTAAACAAATTGAATTCTCTTACACAATCAGTATAGTTTCAATTCTGCTATAAGATATTGTTTATTGTTTTGTCATGAGAAGCCACTGCTAATCTCTAATAGGATAAGAAATAAATCTTTTAATTAATTTGTTTTTAGGTGCCAATTATAGATTTTCTACCATACCTTCAGCTTAATTTAATAAAATTTGAAAGTGCACACAAATTTTATTTTAAAAACTTTTCCAGGAAAGTTAAATTAACTGAAAAATTTCTATAGAGTCACAATAAGAAATAATTGGCACAGTCAGGGACAAGAGTAAAGAGATTAGCACCTGATACACACCCAGACGAACTCAAGTGTTAAGCTAAGATAGCATTTGCTTTCAACTTGTTGGAAAAATCAGCTTGAAATTAAGTTAGAGTAGCTGATTTTGTAAGATCCTAACTATCAGGAAACAACCCTCAGTGTGCAAACATTTTATTTGGAAAGAAATCCTTTGCATGTTATTAAATACAAAATAAGTGGAACTTCAAAATTTAAGGAGCCAGTTGTTAAATTACAGTGAACAAATATCTACCACCACCATCCTCACAACAACTAATAGGGGAAAACCCTTTTACTCCTATTCTTTATTGCAAAATACTGGAATTTTCATTCCAGAAAAATTCAGGCATGAACTTTCAAGTAATTAAAAAACAGTATATTATATTACTGATCAGGTCTTCTTGATCAGTAATATAATAAGGATATCACCCTTATTTTCTCGTCTGTAAAATGAATTCAGGCTATGGCCTATAAGATTATTATGGGGGAAATGACAGTTATCACATTCATTACTAGCATGGCGCCTAAAAACAAAGAATGGTTCATTAATGGTATATTCGTCCCACATCCCTCTGCCTTATATTTGATTACCTAGATTTTGTTATTTCTCCTCCCTTTTATATACATAAATAAGGTATGAAAATTATAATAAAGTGGTATAAAATATGGTAACATAAACTACTTAAAAATTATGGACAATTGTTTTCACATTGAAAGTCTAAAGCTCTAGGATTATTCTGGAATAAATGATAAGCCTTTCAGTTACTTGAGAAGATGGTAATTTAATCCTCTCAGTAGCAAGACATTGCTTTACCCTTTAGAACAGCACTTTAAAGTAAAAGCCAGTTTTTCTAGAGTATGATTTCCCCAATTTTCAAAGTGATGAAAATATTGGAAGTGATATAAGCAGAATTCAAAGGATCTGGTTTCCTTTATTCTATCCTGGTAGTGGGTAAGAAGCTGTGCAAAAAAACAGACAGATAAGAATGAAAGAAGAGAAGTTCATCTAAATAGTGTCCAAGGGAATATCAGTGATATGTCACATTCAGCTAACCATTCAAAAAGTTAGCAAAGGAGGATCGGTTACTTGAACCTAGAGAACCTAAATTTGCTATCAACAAATTCTGCCCTGTATTTTACAGATGAGCAAACGATGATTAGAGAGTTTTGGTTATTCGTCCAGAGTAATAGCAGTAGTAATAATATCAGTTTTAGAACTATAACCAAAATTTCTTAATATCTTATCTAATTTTTTGCTTCATCGTGACAACAATAAAAGACAGTAAATGATCCAAAATTTGCCCTTAATACTCACATGTAAGTTACAAGTCCAAGAAAAATAGACTGAAATGATGCTATATTAATCATTTTCAAAGTATGTTCCAAGTGACAGCAGTCCTATGAACAGAACAACAACATCTTTGGCATCTAAAGAGTTTAGGAAACACAAGTTTATCCTTTTCCATTGTGAGCATTGAAGTATTAAGGAATCTGAGATATCCGGAACTCAGTAAAAACGTTGAAATTGGTGCAACATCTTTGTTATTACAATTAACACTTTTTTCGTTTTATGCAAATATTGAATTAATAACCTATTATTGTCTCAAAAAACATGCTTTGGGGAATGCTGCTGGAAGTCAATTTTCCTTGATTTGTGGGAGTCAAACAGGAACACAGATTCAGGGAGAGTTGACATTTCTTTGACTTTTGGTCCTGATAATGATTTCCTTCATATTTTGGAGGTTTTCCTTGAACCCATAAACTGATGGCTTAGGGTTCCAGACTTTTAATTTAATATGCTGAAATGGTCTGACTGCAGATATTCATATGATTTGTTATGGACAAAATACAACACCTGTCAATCACTTAACAAGCCAATCTTAAAGTAAACGTGTGGTGATTTGTATATCATATCTAGAAGCAATGTTTGTAAGCAAGTCTATGGGGACCAATAAAGTTGATTTTCAATTATTTCAAAAGTATATTTGAACATTAGTGTTTACAGTTTATTTTTCCTTAGCACATTTTATCTGAGTATTTTGCAGTGTTTCCTGGAGTACTGTGTAATAATTCAAGATCGTTCAAATACAGGCCCTCTAGTGTAGTGATGGTGACATTACTTCTGACTAAGCTGTATTTTTGGTGTAATGGAATGAATTCTAAATTTAAAATCAGGGCATGTGGGTTCAGGTACTTGCTTAGACAGTTATCAATTAATGGTCTGAAGTTTACTTGTTGGTTAATGCTTTACCATGATTCAAAGTAATGAGTATGAAATAAAGCTAAAACTATAAAAGTTCTTTCTAAATCACAAAATACAATTTTAAATTTGCATTTTCATTATGGCTCTATTTCTACACAAGTCTTCCATGCTCTGTGGGTACCTTGAAAAAAGTGCTAACTTTTTTGAGTAACACACATTCTATATTCTATTGCCAGACTGAAGGGATTCTAAATTTATCAACAATGATTTAGAAATGGAACTTGACAGTGATTAAAATGCTTTGCCCAGGACATACACACTAGAAAATAGTCCTTTCCCATTCATAATTATATCTCTATCTAGAGCCAAGCATAATGACATCATTTATAAAAGCTCAATGAATTTTAGTTGAACTGAGCTGTGGAAGACAGACAGACATGCTTTGGAAATGCTGTAACACTGGCAAATTTGATGGTATACCCTTTGCTTTCTAGGGTTTTCCACATTCTTTTAAACTCAGGTTGCCTATTTCTATACCACTTGGCACAAGTCTCACCAAAGAAGCTAAGTATCATTGGAAGAATCCATCAATAAATCCCCTCTCTTAGATATATTTGCCTTTTTAAACATAGTTCTTCATAGATGATTTGTCTCTTTAAAGGAATTAGCATGTATATAAGTATTGTGGTAAAAGCTGCCAAAAGCAATACACCAGAAAAAGGTTTGCATTTACAGTGAGGATTTATTAGCTTACAAACTAACAGTTCTGAGTCTGTGAAAATGTCCAAATGAAGGTGTCTTTAAGACGATAACTTCACCCTGCAGACAACCTGCTGGTGATCCTGGGCTCCTCTGCTGCATGGCAAGACACATAACAGCATCTGCTGGTCTCTCCCTTCTCATCTGGATTTCATTGTTTCCAATTTATTGCTTCCATGGCTTTCTCTCTTTTGTTCCTGTGGCTTTCCTCTCTTTGTCTGAATTTCATTCGTTTACAAAGGATTGCAGGAAGAGGATTAGGATCTGCTCTCAGCCACACCTTAACTGTAACCTAATCAAAAGGTCCTACTGACAACAGGTTGATACCCACAGGAATGAATTAGATATAGGAACTAACTTTTCTGGGGTCCCATAGCTTTAAACCATCACAATTGTAAGAATTTTTGTGGGGGTCAGATTGTGTTGAAAAAGATAGTTATCAAGAATATTATCACTTTCTAGGGGCAGTTATCTCATATCCATGAGGTCAGCTTTATCAAAATCCAAATAATAAATATCCTTTATTAAGGAGGACAGTGCAGTTATCATCTGCAATATCCAATATAGTAGCCTCCTGTTGGTATTTAAATTTAAATCTAAAGTATTGGAAATTAAATGAAATGTAAAATCCAATTGCACTAACCACATTTATGAACTCAATAGCCACATGTGGCTAGTGGCTACTTGACTGGACAGAGCTGATTCCAGAACATTTTTATCATCAGAAATTTCTATTAGACAGTACTAATAAAATATTCTAACTGAATTTAGTTAGAATAAAAAAGGTAAACAAATACACATTGTGCATTATTTTTAGAAAGAAGAGAGATTTATTAAGTATAACAATTTAAGAATTGGGTCGCACCAAGTAAAGGCAGGAATTCCAAAGCATTTGGGGAGCCCTGGCAATTCACAGCCCAAAAAGAAATGGTAACTGCAGTTCTCAGGTGAGTTCAGGTCTAGCAGCTTATTGGAACATCAAGACAAAAGAAACTTGTCCAAAGCAAACTGGTCAGAGCTTTGACCTCTTCTTTTCTCATTTCCTATAAGTCTAATTCTCCTAGCTGTGCATTCCTGAAGCCCATCTGTGTCGGCATAGGATGTCCACCTTGTGTACCTCCTTTGCTGGGGTAACCCAGAGCCTAAAGATCAATTTAGAGTTTCTTTAACAGTCTCTTCTTTTCATCAAGATCTTTTGTACAAAAGATTGCTGACAAAAATTGATTTTGTACTATATCATGGTGCTAGGGGGATATCTTAGGCACCTGCTTAGCTGGAAAGGTCTGGTGTCATGTCCCATGGAAGAGACCATTTTATTAGGTGGCAAAATTTTAATATTCACATACTGAGTTTTAGTTTTTAAACCTTAATCATTAAAATTTCTATTCGTTTGTGCATATGCCTGCAGAAAAAGAAGCAAAAAAAAAAGGGACTTTTACTGTATTATTATATTATTGTGTACACAAATCATAGGTTCCATTTATCTTTGTTTGGATGAAATTATGTTTTACAGCTAAGTTATCAATAAAAATTTCTAAAATGAGATCATTTATATTTTAAAAAACTCTAGAGGAAAAATTAGTATAATGCTGAGATATAACACGTTCTCTTTTTCCTTTTGAAGAAAACAAAAATAAACCTAATGAAATTACCTTATGTCCATGGCAGTTTACACATACATTATTTATGTCTTTACTCCCATACTATTTTCTGTATTTTCAAAATGTTCATTTGCTAAATTTAAACTTAGAAAAAAAGTAAACCAATTTTCAAAGGTTTATGTAATATTCTTCCTACTATTTATTTCCTGCTTTACTCCACTTCCTCTTTATTTAGAGATTTTTCTTTATATCTATCATTTCTCTCCAGCTACAGTCTACTGTTGGTAATCAAATTGCTTGACTAGTACCATAATCAGTTAACTAAAAGCACTTTCATATACAGAACTTCTCTCTTCAAAATCCCACACACTGAAGTTGCATAGCAATTTCAAATTGGCTGCTCCTTGCCCCATTTATGAAGATTTTGGAAATATTTTTATTAATATGTTCTGATCTGCTAATATGGATAAGTGAATTTTCTTAAAATTTGATACAACATTTTTTTCAGCTTTTCTGGTTTATGTGAAAAAGGAAAAGAAAACAGAAAAGACATAAAATTATTCTGTTATATTTATGGTGCACCACACACATAGAAACACACACACACAGCATACTACATCCGCAAGACATTTTCTCTTTTTTAATTTTTAATATGTTACAACCTTGGGAAATTTGACATCTTCTTTTCTATTATTTTTCTTGTCACCAGCTTAATTATCTTAGCGCTATTAGAATAAGTGACATTTCGGTCACAAGTCTATTGCAATAATTGTCCAACATAGCGTTGCCAAATCTTTGAAAAGTTGGTGACCTTAATCCCTGAATGAATTTATGACTTCAGAGTCAAAGTTTTTTTTAAGTGAACTTTTGCTTATCATGTTTATCTTTCTCATCACTGGTGTCTAACTTTCGATATTTGAAACTAATGTGGGTCTTTGACATATCATACCTGTCACCTCTATCCATACTGAGTTTTTTCATCCCTTGTTATCATTTGTCTTCATTTTTCAAGACAGTTCTTTATCCCAGTAGCTGTCTTCCATGACCCTCCATAATGGTTGACCTTGTAGATTTAGTTTTCTATCTGGTTATTTAGGGAATGATTTGTACCATAGGAAAATTGTCCCCAATTTTCTCTGACAACTGTGTTATTTTATCAAGCAAAATACTATCTGTTTTGTCAGGTGTGGTTGTCTTTCTATGACCCAGGATGATTTTCTTTAAACAGCTCATCACTCTCTGAAGGCTCTGTTTTCTCAACTCTGATGAGAATTTCCTCTATTTTCAGTGAATCTGAAGTCACTAAGACAGGGGGAAAAAATCCCTTTCTAGTGAAATATTTCTTAAAGGGTGAATATATCATGCTACTTTGATTTTTTATTTTAAGAGCTCTACCTTATATTTGTAAAGAGATTAAGAGTAGGCAGAACATTTTCATACCAAGTCATCTAAATCTATGTTTTTACATTGGTTATAAGACAGGTGAGAGAGAACTTCAGTCTGTTTTGTTAAAATCATATTCAGGAAAATGTAGAATAATTTTCAGAAAAATGTATACAAGTGAACACTTGTTAACATTTTTATTTACTTCATTTAATGACAAGCCCTGGAAAACACTGACTCTAATCCAAAAGGGAAAATGAAAATAAAAGAATTAGGAATATTGAAATGAAGATGTATGTTGAGCCAAAGCTGATTTTGCCACAGAATAGGGGAGAAAAGTCAACTGCACCTTTAAAAGAGAGGGCAGAATTTAAATGCCTCTAAGTTACTTACAATTTACTTTTAAAAAAAGCTGAAAGACTAGAATCAGATAACTCCAAAGGATGTACTATGGACAATGCAGTTCAATTATTATTTCTACAGTTTTCATAAATTATATAGCAATATTTGATAAAGATAATAGCTTCCACTTGTACACATACAAGTGTTAATCAAAACAACTGCTAATATATCATAAATTAAATTTTATCCTAAGTTTTAGGTCCAACTCAGGGATGCAATAGCCTGCATATTTTATGGCTTTATCTTCTGCTGACAAATAGAAGTCAGATTAACAATGTTCCCAAGGGCAGAGTACCCTAAATAAAATGCTATGGCATCCTGATGTGTCCTGAATGAATAACAAGTGGACAATGAACAATGGGTCTCTTCAGTTCCCAGAGCACCTCGGTGGAGTCTGGGAGAGCTGGTGACAATAGGATGGCTACCTCCAGTCACAAGCCATCAGTCTGGACTTTTTCAGTGAGTGACCCAAATGGAGCAAAATCTGAGATTGCTCCCCACCAACTCTGGAGGCTAGGTGTACAACAGGAGAATAAAATCTTTCTACTCTGTGCATCTGTGGCTAAGAATTAGCTCAATCCTGGCATCTTTTCAGAAGCTAGCTACAGCACTTGTTACTGTGTCTTATAAACACAAAACCGCTGGTGTTGTGGGTAGATTCTGGGGTCCAGGTTGCCAAGGAGCATAGTGTGTAACTTGAATGTAGGAGTAGGGGTTGGGAATGGAAGTGGACAATATAGCAAGGAGAAAGTCCATAGAGACCCAAAATCTGCATCTTTAGGTAAAGACTGCTACTATTTATTTGCAATTATTAAATTTTTAAATGGCATCCAATTTAGCCTCCTAATGATTTATAAAACATAGACTTAATGGTGTTGCTCATCAATTTCAAATTTTTTACTTGTAAAAGATAGACTTGATTTGAAAAACAAATCTTCACAGTATCATAAATATTTCTGCATGCCCTTTGCATATATATAAAAAAAGAAAGCTATTGATTGTAAAATAATTGTAACTGCTGTACTTTGTGAAAATAAAGTTTCTTGTCAATGTGGATTAAGTCAGTTTTCTGAGTGGTGTCCAATTGGCATGAATCTATTTCATCTTTTTTTTTTTAAAAGATTTATTTATTTATTTATTTTTCTCCCATCCACCACCCCCCCACCCCAGTTGTCTGAATCTATTGTATCTTATTGTAGGACAGATGGGTTTCTAATATGGACATCCACCTGTCATGAAAGCTTTCTATTTTACTGTTATATGTTATGGAAGAGTACAGTGTCTAGAATCTTTGTTCTGTGATTTAATATCTATTTGGCCATGGGTAAGACTTCTAATATTTATAAAAGTCAGATTCTTCATATATACAATTGGAATTAAAATCATACTTGATTTTAGGATTTGTTATGCAAATTCAATAAGTGATCTACATAAAACACAGTAAATGTCACAAAGTGAATTGCTCTCTGAATTATGTCATTTCATATACTTAGGTGTTTCCCAAATCTAGTAAGCTTCAGGGATTTTAAGGAGAAGTGGCATTTGAGAGTCCTGTCAAAAAGTACTGTACTTAAAATCTCTCTTGATAGGCAACCAATTATACTTTGGTGCCTAGTTCCTATGAAGATTGACAAAGGTAAGATTCAAAAAGCTTTGGATAGTTATTTGATGATCATAGATTTACTGTACACTATAATTTAAAAGGACACTCTGGAATAAAGAGTAAAAATGCTTCTTTTAAAAAAAGCGACGTAGAGGAGTGGTTAATCACTATTATGATCAAGCCCTTTAGTGTAGGGAATTGACAAATTTCTCAAAGCCCTTCATTTCTAGTCTTCTTTTTTAAATAACTATTTCAAATTCAAAAAAAAAATAAGTAAAATAGAAAAAGACAGCTCAACATGCTATGGAAGCATTACCCCTAAAAAGTTCTGTCCAAGGACTTTTTCTCATCTAAGATAACTCATTTTGTCTTCTTAAGTTGGGCTTTTAAGTCATAAATTCCTCATGCCAAGACAACGATGTACAAATGAAAGCTCTAAATCACATAGAGGATGGGGTCCAGGCCAATCCTGACCTTCTATTCTCTTTACAAGATGGTGAGTAGGAGCCCACTTGCAGTCTGTCATACAGCATTTGTCAAAAGGACATTTGCCTTAGCATCTGTCTCTGATAAACTGAAAGATCCCCAAGCTTATGGCCAAAGAGTGAATTAAAAAGGAAGTTACATAACGATATCCTGTGTGACATAGTTTCCCAAATAAACTATTAAGAGCTTGGATGCCTCCATTGATTAATTTTAATGGTATTTCTGAGCTTTGTGATAACCTAGTATAAACCTATCTTGGAGATTCCACAGGCATGAGATCTTGGAGATCACAAGGGTTTATGACTAGAGGAGGACACCAGGATCTACAGAGGCACATGGAGCAATGAGTAAGTTTGGTACCCAATGACACACTGCATGATGAACAGATATCATCCAATATGTATAGTGTTTCTGATAAGATGAGGACACACATTTTTGGAATGAGCTTTAAGGTCACAAATGAACCTAAGGGTCTTTAAATTTGCAATTCTGTTTTCAATTCAAGGCTTCACCTAGAAACTTTCTCAGTTAGAGGCCATTTTAAAACATACATCTTGCCTTATATTTTATCCCTTTATGATTTTTATGCAATGCCTTCCTTTCAGCAATAAAAATTATCATTCTATACACTCTCATTTGTTTTCTCAAGTTTTGTATTTTAGTGAATTTCAACTGCTCTTACCATGACCTAAGTCATTATTCAATTGTGTGTGTGTGTGTGTGTTTCTTTATATACTGTTGCTTTCCTTTAAATTTAGTCTGTTTCCTACATGGGAATCATAACTCATAACCACAAAATTGCTTCTTACTAAAATAGTTTGATTTTTACTTTATTTCTTGCAACCCATGGGCTTTTTTTCTCCTTATATTTTATTATTTTCATTTTATATGATTTTCCATGTGTTTCTGATGTAGTTCAATTCCCTTACTTTCTTAGTTTTTGCTATTTATTCTTTAATCTAAACATGATGGCCTAGTCTCATATAATTAAGTCTGTTCCACAATATTTTTTTCCTGAAATCTGTATAGCTTAAAAACAAAGAATTCCTTATTTCTATGAGAAGCAAACATTTAAGAAACATGAATGTTTATATCCACATTTGCTCACAGACCAAAGATTCTAGACTCTTCATATGAGGTTTGTGATAATGAAGGATATCAAAAATGTATTAAGAAATATATAAAATTCATTTTTCAGACTTGAGTTTAAAATGCTCCATTTGCGCAGAATGTTTTATAAAAAGGCTACCCTGCTAAGATCATTTTTTATTATTTAAAGTCTTTACATTTTTTAATCACCCTTTATAATTTTCTTTAAAACTAGTGCCTTTTATAACATATGACTATTTTATCTTTAATTCATATGGGGTACCTTTTTTCTCTCCTATAATTTTCCATTTTTTCTACGTTTATGTATTCTTATTTCAACCCCTCTCTGCATTTCTCAGAAGTGTCAGTTGCCCACTTCATCTTCAATTACTAGGTTGTAAAATAAAATGTTATCTTTAATGAAATACTAGGTATGCCATGCATTTTTGTTTGAGCCCGTCATTTCAGGATAGGAAGGCATTTCAATTGGAAGCAAATCAGATTCAATAACTAATACTGGAAGATTTTAGACTGATCTTTAATATTATCAAACATTTCTAAATTTGTCTATGATTAAGAGCACTTGGACACTTGAATACATCATTTTATTTAATGTGGTTTCACATTCCCATCAAAACTACTAAGTAACTTTATAAACAAAATACTGACTTTTTCAATAATTGGTCCAGGTAGTTCTTGGTCTACCTCCATTATCATCTTCAGTTTTATTCCTATACACATGTACTTTTTCCTTCTAAATTTGAACTGTTTTCTTGTGAGGAATGGGAAGGTTATTAAGAAAATTTTGGGGTGAAACACTCTTGTGAGTTTAGCTGAGACAGAAGTGGTTGAATAAAGTTTGGATGTAGGAAAATATTTTAGGTATATGAAAGATATGTGAGTATATAGTTTTGTCTAAATATAAAATGTGGTATAAAATTCATAATATTTAGAAAATTAAATGGCTACTGAAAATAGCTGTATTTTGTAAGGTATAAAAAGAGAAATCTCTTCTAAGTTCATTTCTTTAAATTGTAAATAGGGAGCAAAATTAATTTTAGAAATACAGATTTTTTTTAGTAGTCATTACTTTGGATTATCCATGTAACTACACTACACTCCTTCAAATTTTAAACAAAATTTTACTGATTCCTGAATTTTGGAGTAAATTCTTATCTACTAAAACAATTGAAGGACAATATGATTCATTACATTTGGAAAAAAGAATGGAAACATAGAGATGAATTAGCTATTTCTTGACAAACTATTCCATGTAGGTATTTGGGGAAGCGTAATAAAACATAAAAGAAATGAAAGTGAGAAAAAGACTACTTTTAGTTTCTGTATGATAACTTCACGGTGTTAAAGTCTCAGTTAATTCAGTGTTAATAACAGTTTCCAAAAGTGTGTTTTTTTTTCACTCACATAAAAGAACTTGGCTAAACTTTCAAAGTGAAAAAAAAGAAAGAAGGATCTATTTCTAAAACAAGCATTCTCCTTTTCTCCAGGCATAAATAGTTTTAGGATTTCAGTTCTGAACATAAATGCAAAAGCTCAAACCCTCACGGACAGCAGTGGCTTTCACAATCAGCAGTCACTAAACGATCATGCTTCCCCTAATGTTTTGCTGCCCATGGCAACCACCTGTTCTGTCTGGCTGATCAAGAGTATGGAGCATGAAGGGGAAACCGGCAAACAAAATCTGTGTATGAGGAATTAGATACAGAGCACCCTTCACTATAATTGAATGTCATGTCTCTAAATCAGTATGTAACAAACGCACCCCCTGAATGTCATAAATACAGAGAAACACGTCTTCACTAGGAATTCTGTTACGTATTTTAAATAATGACTAGAATGCACAAATGAAACTTTCAACAGGTTTTAAAAAATAGGAAATATCTAAATAATGATCAAACTATACAGATACTCGCTTACCGCTTCATGTAGGCAGCTCATAGTCTTTTGAAAGTTCTTTTCATGTACTTTTCTACTATGTACAATGGTTAACACAAGAAGAGGTTGATAAATTTTAAAAATGAAAGTTACATATTTTATTATTGTTCCTTGTTTTCAAGTTATGGTGAAGAAAAATGATTTTTTTTCAATATATCACAATGACTATCAGTAACTCTACATTTATTGCATACCCACTATGTGCCTAGAATTTTTTTTCTAGTTATTATTTAAAAAGATGACAATGTTTTTCATGTTGGCTTTATTTCAATGCTTTCAGTGCTTAAAGAACATTCACTCACCAAGCTTTTAAACTAAATAGGTGACATGTGCTTTTAAGCTTTAATATTTTTATGGATGTAATTTTGAATCCCAAACATGTAATCAGAAGATGCTTATGAATTTAGACTGAATATCCTGGGACGATGCTGTAATGGTTGTCTGTTTTTCATTTTTTCAAGGAAAACTTCAGTATAATGAAGAGAGAACCTCCACGATTCCGACAGGACTATAGCATATGAGTCCCAGCGGGTAGTGAGGGGTGAGGAGAGTCAGAAGGTGGAGCAAGGTAAGTGGATTCTAATTACATACACTAAATGGAAACTAATTAAGATATAAATTAACACAGAATGTGTATTGCAGGCTATAAAGGGATTTAATATCTCCAAGAATTGACAAAGACTTCTACTCCCTATTATTTTGCCAATAAGGAAAGCCATAAGTACATAGGAGAGTTTTGGGGAGGAGAGCCATGTAAAACATATTTCTGACTACTCTGTACTATCTTTTTAAGTTTATCAATGCCCATTAATACAATACTCCCTTTTCATCTCTCTATCTACCTATCTACCTACCTTAATTTGCCAGATCTGCTATCAAATTTACCATACAATGGGTTGGCTTGAAAACTGAAATTTATTGTCTCATAGTTTCAGAGGCTAGAAGGCTGGCTTCCTCCCAGGGTCCACAGAGTTCTGGTCCTGGCTTGCCTCCCAGCTTGCCGCAATCCTTGGGCTTCCTTGGTTTACATCTTGTCTCAGTCACATGAAATGTCCTCTCCTTCGTCCTTGCTGTCTGGTTTTCACTGACTTCTGGCTTCTGCACCTTTCTCTTTTTAAGGCCTCCAGGAATTCAGATCAGGGTCGATCTTCATTCAGTAGAGCTACACCTTAAAAACAACACAATCTTCAGGAGAGCCTCTTTACAATGGGTTCATATGCACAGGAATGCAGATTAAGATTGAGGAGATTTTTTTTTTTCTTTTTCTGGACTACATATCAATTTAGCACTCTCTCCATGCCCCTTCTCTCTGTCATTAATCATTTGTCTATCTATCATCTACATATTTATCTTTTATTTTGGTAAACATTCAATACATTATGCCGGCGGAAAAAGTATATTAAAAAAGTAGAAACAAAGTACAAACAGTGTTCATCTGGAGAAAAGCCTAAAGGTATTTAGTATGTACTCTGTGGCTAAAAAGAAATACAGTCTGTTAAGTGTTTCACACAGATTATCTATTACTTTCTGACACCAATTTCATTAGATGAGTAACATTTGGGGGATTTTCAAATGGGGAAACTGAGAATAAGAAGACCTAAGAAATGTTACCAACATCAAAGGCTAATAGACGATGCCATTAGATATGATAATCTTTTGTTTACAAATCACAAACATCCCAGTTTTTCCAGAACACAATCTCACTTGCATTTAACTTAATAAAGCTCCAAAGTACTTTTATATTTCCATAAATATTCTGATAACAAAATGATAGGGCTAATTTCTTGAAACTTTGCAAGTCAATATTTCCTAGGTAAATGATTCAGAGAGAAACATACACATTTTTATGTATACTAGCAATCTTGATAGTGAGTGTGCATTTAAAAAATAAATATAGCTCTTTCTAGATGGAAAGATATTTCTGCAAAATAAAATATCATATGGACAATCCAACGACTATGACTATTTTCATTTTATATGCACAGTTAAGAAGTAACATTCCCCCCCCCCAAAAAAAGAAATCACATTCTCCTAATTGATAATGACCAAACCTAATAGTGACCATTAGAGAAATGAAAAATATTCCTTAAGTGGGAAACCCAAGGGTTTAATTTACTATTCAGTGAAATAGCTGAAATCTAAGCCTTTTCTTATAACAGGTTGTCTTAAGAGAAATAATAAGACTATTGATACTGAGGAGGGGGAGATTGGCAGAAATTCAACATACCCTGTAGCAGTTTGGTATTACTGATGAATTCTAAAAATAGATATTGAAGTATGTTTGCAAACTGGTCTGTTCCTCTGGGCATACTGGATTGTGATAGATTCAGAAGTTTCACTTTTATATGATTAAATTATGATTAAGGCTTTGTTTCAGCCACATCAGTAGGAAACAATATGGCAGAGGAGAGAGTATGAGTTTTTTGATGCTGGAGCCCGGGGAAGTAAATACACAGGAGAAGAACACAGATGAATAGAGACACCTCCATTAACTCAGCAGAGGCCCCAGGAAGAGAAAGAGCCTGATAGCCTACAGCTGTAGATGAGCCCAGAGAGAAAACAAGCCCCAGGAGAGAGATAGGACTTATTCCAGCCTAGAGCTGAGAACGGAAGAAGTTGGGACCACAGAGCCTTAAGAGGAAGAGGAAGGCTAAACCCTCACAGATATCACCCACCATCTTGCTCAACACATGGCAAATGACTTTGAGTGAGAAAGTACCTCTTATTGTACCTTAAATTGGACTCTTTAGGGCCTGGTAGCTGTGCTTCTACCCCAAATAAATACTCTTTATAAAATCCAACAGATTTCTGGTACTTTGCATCAGCACCCTTTGACTGACTAATACACACCACTAAGGAAAATTGGTGGCAGGAAAAGAAAGCTGTCAGTAATTAGGACAAATTTTATCGTTGGACAGAACAACTAGAAGTTAAAATGGATTTATTTAAAAAGTAAGAGATATACATTTTAATTAGGATGAAAGAACAAAAATGATTTTTTGAAAAGTGTATTGAAACTATTATATAAAGTTTAAAAATCACTTGAAAATTATTTTTTAATGAAGATTTAACATCAGTAATTAAAACTTATTCAGGCAACAGTTTTGGGGAAGATTCACCCAGTTCCTAGCTTGTATACTTGCAATAAATCACCTTCTCACTGAAAAAAAAAAAAAAAAAAAAAAACTATTTAGGAATACTGCATAATGATTTCCAAAAGAGGTTCTGAGTGTTTCATATTTTGATTTGTTGTTAATGAGCCAGTTATTTTTTTTCCTCCACCACTATAAAACACACCATTTGTTCTGGAAGAATATACCAAATGTGAAAAAAAAAAAAAAGAGAATTGAACACTCATGGCAAATATCATTTTCCTATTGTGTGGCATTAGAATTATTTTAAAATATGAAGCCCATGAGCACTTTTGCAAAACTGTAAGAGGGAATTTAGAAATTCCTTTTGTTGTTCAAAGGCTGAGGCTCCAGATATGTGAACTGCAGCCAGCAAGCATCAAGCCCCAAACAAGCTCTCACTGTCTTTTCCCTGTTGTGCTCGTTTCAAAGAGAGAACCTGTATCACTAAATTATCAGAGACTGGTGAAATGTTGGAATCTCTATTCTTTTATTGCTGAAGGCCAAGTTAAAAAGTGGATTGTTTTAACTTTAGGTATTATTTTTACATGTATTAATTTTAAGGGGAGGTGTCTGGGTAGTTAGGAGGAAGAAATGAAAAATGAAAAAGAAGCTCAGAGAGGGGTTTCATCACTTAAAAGACCATAAAGCAAAAATGATAGACTGTGAAAATTACAAACCATTATGTTCTTATGGAGGTAGCCGGGCCTGGGGGGAGGAGAATTAGTGTCCCAAGCATACTGAAATTCAAATATAAGGGATTCTACATTACTCCTCAAATTTCAATATCTCTTTCAAAATTCCATATTGTTTTAGAAATTGCACATATTTTTGCATTTTATGAGAAACATTCAAAGTAATTTCAGGAATTATAGTGTAACTTGTGAAAATCAATGTTCTGCGGTTTATCTTTAATAAACTTCAATCAATTAAGCTCTTTGTTGCATTTGTCCATTTCTTAGGTATGTTAAGCTGACTTTGAAGAGTAAATGTGCATCTTATAAGATGACAAATGATGTCACTTTAGCTCCTAAGGAAAGGGTTAGGTGACTTGAGCTCCCTCTGGTGCCTGCCTAATCCCTTTTGCAATTGCTAAAAGGACAGAAAAAACAACAACAAAAAAAACAAAAAACAGATTAAAGCTTTAAAAATCAACTGATATAATAGGAGCTATCAAAAAAGTAAAAAGAATATTTGGCATGTTTATCTTGCTTTCCATAAGGAATGAGTATGAATTTTAAATTAGGTTAAAACAAGGAAATGAGCATTCTTACCTGAGACTTCTAGTGTCCAGAGAATGTTTACTGGAAGTAAGGACATAAGGCAAATGGAATTTAGGCACGGTCCTCAAAAACTGTGCCATTCACATCTCTAGAAACATGTTGTTATTCCTGAAAGAATCACTGCTTAAAATTGTATCGAATAAGTCAGCTCTTTAATATCTTTTCAAATATTTTAATTAAAAACTATTTATCCAAAAAAGCACACCATGTTTAACTACCAATACGTGCACTTTAAGATAAGATAGTGGGTTGCAGATATAGCTTAAATGGTTGAACACTGCTTCCCGTGTACGAGGTCCCAGGTTTCATTCCTGTTTTTTTCTAAAAAAGCAAGCAAACAAAAAAATCAACTCTCCTTGGGGATGGGCTGTCACTCAGTGATTGAACTCCTGCTTCCCATGCACAAGGTCCTGGGTTCAATCCCTGGTAACTCCTTAAAAAAATTAACTTTATTCTTTATATAAAAGAGAACTGGGGTGTTTATACTAAAATTGAATAAACTTAAAAAAAGGGCAGGAAATGCTAGATGAAATTCATAAGTTTTATAAACCTTCTAAGTCTATTATGTGATTTAAGGTAGAATAACAAAGAGAAGAGGTAAAAGTTTATAATTGCATGGAGGATAATCTATTTCTTTATATTTTACCCTGCTTTCTTCATTAAACTATGATGTGAATCAGTACTTATAAGTACAGTGTAAAGTACACTGTGTTGACTCTCTTCTTTCTCTCAATGAAAGTTTCATTCCTTTCATTGTTTTTATAAAACATAGTCCCAAGCATTTAAATTTCAAGAAGTGCTTATAGATCATCCATAATTGTCAGTGCCAGGTACACTGTTGAGTCTCTCTCCTCTCATTCTCTCTCTCTCTCTGCAAGCTGGATGGTTTTTAAAATCTACCTAATTTATCACATGGAGATAGAAAGGAGGAATGAAATACTCATTTTACTTCTCAAGGGAGTAAAGAAAACAGTAAAGAGATAATTTGAAAAAAAAAATTCAAACACATTTGTCAATATAGGGGTTTGACCACTGGCTTAGCCTCATTTGGAATAGTAAAAACTGGAAAGAAAAGTCAGATGAGAACTCTCACTGGGTGAGAACAGATATGGAAAGAACCTCAGTCTGCACAGACTGGGAACAAGTTCAGGATCTGGCAAGAATGGGAAGGTAACACTAGGCAATGGTCACAGGCCATTAACATCAGGCAGTTCAGCAACAGGTGTGCATCCAGCCAGGCAGTGGGAAAGGTGATTACAGATTATTTAAGAACCCCAGACTATCTATTAGCCTTCTACCAAAATGCAACCATAGGCAGCCTGTGAATATTCCAGTAATCAGGGAGAACCTTAATTTTTTGGTTCATCGATATTAATTTGCTTGACAAGGGGTCAAATTTTAAGGTAAAGAAATCAGCCTCATGATGATAGAGTAGTTAGCAAACATTTTGCCCAAAGGGAAAGGATATATATTCGATTACTGCGATTAGATCACCAACAAAGCAGGGAAAGTAGTAAGTTAATTTTTTCCCCTACTTGGCATGAGCTAAAGCAGCTTATTCCCTTCCTCTGGACTAGCAGTCAGACCCAAAGAGAGGAGTGGGATGCAAAGATTTGGTGATGTAGACGTAATATTGAAAATGTCAGTCAGTGTTAATATTATTAAAGTATGATAGGAAGAATTTCTCATTTTATCTATAGCAAATGAAATATCCTCATCTATCAATTCCTAAGACTAGTATAATCAGATATACCTTAGAGAGTTTAAAATAAATGCTCCCCCAATTCAAGAAATAATCTGATATAGTCTTCTTCATGACTTTTTGAGTCTTTCAACTACTTCTACAGACAGATCACTCTCTAAGCATAGAGCAGAGAAATCTATCTGTTCTTCTAACACAGTCCAACAAAAAGAATTCTTTCCTAGTAATTGGTGTGACATCACTTAGAGAATATCTACTAATGTTTCCCCTTATGTCCAAATGTAGCATTATTTGTTCTGCAATCCCACTCCATAAATTCCATAATTGAAAAGTTTTAGGAATATCAACATTATTAGATATTTGCTATAATAGGGTACTATCAAAAACCCTTATATTGTGCCCTGTGTAATAACAAGAAAATCAACATAAGAATTTAACTTTCTGTCCTGCTTCCTTGACAGAAGATTAGAGCCAAATTTCAGAATTGATTCTAATTATTTTCTGATTTTTGATTTCTTATATTAGTGCTCATTATTTTCCCAATGTATGCAAATTTTCATATGTATTTTAATAATTTTAATGTTTTCTTTATTTGTAGGAAAAACAGATCTTTTGTATAGTAAATACAGTGGAAGTAAATATAATATTTTCTCAATTTTCAGGTCAAACAGATTAAATACATAATTTCTTTTAAATAAAGAAAAGAAAAAAGGAATTTCTGAATTAAATATACAAACCTACTGATGTAAGATAAATCTTTTTATCAGATAAATGAAAATGTATAAAAATACGAATTGTTATTAGGACACAAGGTATTTTAAATAAATCTAGCTCATTATAACTATCTAGAAGGAAGGCCATTTGCAGAAATCTTCAATCTAGTGTGTGTTTACATGTTTATTTTGGAAGAAAAAAATTTCACAACTTGCCCTCTGAAAATATGCAAATATTTTGTCTCCAATGATTTTTAGTTTTTTAAAAAATTTTTGTTTTTTACTACCCTTTTCCTTAGACATGAAGAATCAGCAAGAATCTTACTGATATCAGTAAGATTTCAAGATCATTCATTATGTTGATTCTTAGAAACAAATAAGTAAATTTCAGGATAAAATTACATTTTTCAAAATTTTCTTTTCAAATACAATCTGGTAGATAGAAGCTGAATGCCTTCTACTGAATTGGATATATACACATATAAATAATCAGAGGGGATAAAGATATATAATCATATGTGTATGTATGCATATTAATAAGTATATACTTTCTACTAATATTTCACAATTATCTTACATGATGCTGGACAATTTATTTGATTGCCATATTAATAATGTATGAAATCTTCCTTAAAGAAATCAAACATTTGAAAAAGTGATTTAATGTGATAGAAATAATCCACAATGTCTCTAATCAAGATTAGGGAATATCTGACTGCAAAACAAAGCAGTATCTGAACTTGTGCCAATCCTTTAAAAATATGCCCAGCAATGACAGAAGTCTAAAGATCCTTAGCAAAGCAATGACATATCATAGTTTTTTGTTGCTTTTAAGGAGCCTTGTTCACAAGAACAGGAGGGATGTCCATTCCTCCTTTGAGATAGAGTAGATTGCTTCTGGTCAAAACAACAACAGCAAAAACCAACATCAACAACAACAATGAGTTTTCCTCAGTAAGATGTGTTTGCTTCTTAGGTACAGCAGAGAGAAATTCATTTCCAGGCATCTCTAGTGGAAAGGACAAACAGAGTTGGATATCTTCTTTGGTTCTCCCTCTTCCTATGATCCTTGGCACCACCTCTCTTTCTATAGGGGTAGTAACTCATAATGAGCCTGGAGAAGCACTTTTAGCATTGGACAGAAGCCTGAGATGCTCAAATTGACAAGCTATCAGAGAAAATGGGGGAAATACAGAATAAACTGAGAACTTTGAAAATAGAAAATAACATTTGGAAAGAGAGAGAGTCTAATTGGTGCAGCCAGCTGTACTGCAGGGACAGATGCTGGACATTATGTATCCTGCCATGGCCCACTGGGTGGACTTGGGGAGAGTGTAAACTACAATGTAAACCACTATCCATGTGGTGCAGCAGTGCTCCAAAATGTATTCACCAAATGCAATGAATGTCCCACAATGACGAAAGAGGTTGTTGATGTGGGAGGAGTGGGTGAGGGGAGTGGGGGATATATCAGGACCTCATATTTTTTTAATGTAACATTTAAAAAAATAAAGAGGAAAAAAAAAAAGCAAAAAAAGTCAAATTGTAAAACTTTACCCTAGTATGTTATAAAAGGAACCATTCGTTAGATACAGCTGTGAACGAAGATTCTCACACTCTGCTCCACTCATTTGAAATCTACCTGACACTGCAATAAACAACTTCACGTACCTGAACTTAGGGTTTGGACGTGTTTGGACTGGAGAAGAAACCTAGGGAATTTAAGAAGCGGTAAGGAAGGATAATTCAGTCATTTTGCAGGTGATCCTCTTAGGACTGGATTGTTTCCCTTCACCATTAGTTACCATGCTGAGTTTCTACAGGTCATTACAGCAAAGGAAAGACAAGAGTGGTAGAGCTCCATCTAACAATAATACTCCCATCCTCAGGTATGCAAAACAGGAAAACAGAAATAGGTTTCCCTGACTGTTTACAAGAAACCACTTTTGGGCAGAAAGCAAATACCTGGAACATGCTCTAGCCCATCATATTTAATAGCACTTATTCGTTGCTCCCGAGACAAAGAAAGTCCATAAATTATGAATTTAAATCACACCATTAGTTGTACTATTTTTACCTCTCTTTGTCATAAGAATATTTCCATCCATTTCCTGTTTAAATTATTGTATTTTGTTATTTTATTTAGTCAAAATTACTGCTTTTTATCAGACATAAACACATTTTTTAAAAAAGATTTATTTCTCTCCACCCCCACCCCCCTTGTCTGTTCTCTGTGTCTATTTGCTGCATCATCGTTATCCACTTCTGTGTTGTCAGCAGCACGGGAATCTGTGTTTCTTTTTGTTGTGTCATCTTGTCCTATCAGCTCTCAGTGTGTGCGGCACCATTCCTGAGCAGGCTGCACTTTCTTTCACGCTGGGCGGCTCTCCTTACGGGGCGCACTCCTTGCGCGTGGGGCTCCCCTACGCGGGGGACACCCCTGCGTGGCACAGCTCTCCTTGCGCGCATCAGCACTGTGCGTGGGCCAGCTCCATACAGGTCAAGGAGGCCCGGGGTTTGAACCACAGACCTCCCATGTGGAAGACGGACGCCCTAACCACTGGACCAAGTCTGCCGCTAAACACATTTTAAAGTAGAAGTAAACATTTTAATATAAACCCTGCTATGGGATCTTCTCTAGGGTTTAAGAAAAGAAAAACTGCAAAAAAAAAATAAGGAAGGTTATGTTTAAGAAAGCCTCAGGTACTATTCAAGTGAAGGCATTCCACTTTAGAGGAGGGCATGCATATTTCCAGCAATGGATATAGAACAGAGGCAAAAATACAGGCATCATGAATTATTCTAATTATTTCTTTTTACAAAGGGACATATAAAAAGGTCCAACCAGCTGTGTAAGGTAAAGGAATAGTAAACCACAATATATTTTTATTTCTAAGTAGATAACCTCCTTTTTTCTATGTGATCTTTAAAAAGTCATCTACCTACCTACCTTTCTAATCTTTCCTCCATGCAATATTAAAAAGGCAGATATTGCTTTACAGATAACTGTAATTTAACAATCAGCACAGATTTTTTTTATCATACAGTGTGAACAATACAATAGGAATAGCTTTAATTGCTTATGATTGCCACAATTTTTAAATTCTATTATTTCATATGCATCATGGTTAAACAATGCATTGATACCCATAATATTATAGTACTGACCAAATTATTCTACTATGACTCCATTATCCAAAGGTAGAAGAATTGAAACGCTGTTGTTAGTGTTTCTAATGCTACTGTTATTCAGATAACCCATATGTCAGAGTAATGGGTCTGGAGAACCTACCCAAATATGAATCTTGGTTGAGCCATGAAAACACCACTGAGAAGAATGCATGGAAGAAATTATTCAGAAAGAAGAAAGAAGAAAGAAATTAACGTTATAAGGAAATATAAGATTTTCTAACATAAAGCTGAATTCAGTGACTAATAATATCATTACATTAATTTACACACTTAAAAGTGTGTAAATGGCTGACCTAACAAATGCCAATGGTTAAGTTCACATGTCAACGTGGCCAGGTTATTTGGTGTCCAGTCATTTGGCCAATCAAGGATTATATTATTATATAAGGATATCTCATGGATTTAAATCATTAGCAATTTGATTGCATTTATGATTGATTGCATCTATAATCAACTGAGAAGTTTGCCTTCAACAATGAGAGAAGTCTCCTTCAATCAGGTAAAGGTCCTAAATGAGAAGTGATAATTTCAGCAGTCAGAAGGGAGAATGTCCACCATCTCTACTTCAGCCAGCCAGCTTCTATTGGGGAATTCACCAAAAAACTTCATCAGAGTTGCCAGCTTGCAGGTTGACCTGTGGAATTTGGACTTCCCATCCCCACAGCCACATGAATCAATTCCTGCAAAAAATCCCTATCTATCTATCTATCTATCTATCTATCTATCTATCTATCTATCTATCTATCTATCTGTCTGTCTATCTATCTATCTACCTATCTTCGTGCATACCTTCCTATAACTGGGTAGAAGCTGAAAGAATTGTGAGGTATTTGATACAAAGAAATTAGATTGCTTTGAAGAGAATGTTGCTTAAAAATTGGATGCTAAAGTTACTTCCAATGAGGCTTTAGCAGAAAATGATGAATGTGTTATTGGAAACCAGAGGAAAGTGATCCTCTTTTCAAAGTGACAGAAAACTTGGCAAAATTGAGTTCTGATAGAAGGCAGAACTTGAAAGCAAAAAGCTTGGATATTCAGGTGAGGAGATTTCCAAGCTAAGTGTGAAAAGTACAGACTTGTTTCTCCTTGTAGGCTATAGTGAAATGAGAGAGGAAACAGATAAGCTCAGAACTGAACTTCTGGGCAAAAAGAAACCAGAAATTAATGGTTTGGGAAACTCTGAATTTATCCAGAATAGGACTGTACGTGAGGGTTTAACTGAACATTGAACTAGTCAGCCATTTTTGTGGAAGTCAGGATTTGAAATGCAATTATGAAGGAAAGATCTATGAAAAGTTCCTTTGTCAGATGGTCTCAACCCCTATGAACTATTTGCAAAGCTGACAAGCTTTTTTGCAAGATTTATATGAAAGGAACCACTGCCAGGCTGTACTAAAAGAGATAGAGAATGGACAAATTGACAGAAAAATGACTACAAGTTCAGAATCCCAGAGGCTGAGGTCAGGACCAAAGATATCTCCTGGGAACGCCAATAGAGTAGACCCACCTAAATGTGTGGAAAAAGCATATATCCCCCTTCTCTTGGAGGGGGCAGCTCTTGAAAAGTGCTGCCATTCCAATACTGGGAGAGGGTGGGGCCTGTGCCCTGACATATGCAGAGAGGGTGGCCGCCAGCCCTATGCTTGGAGATGCTGGAGCCTTCACCCCAGTGTTTGGAGACAGCATGGCCCCTGGACAAACACTTGGAAGTGGTGGGGCGGCCACTTCATCAGTCTCAAAGGATAAAACATCATTACATAGATGACTCTCAGAACTTGAAATCTAATGGGAGTTTGTACTACTAGTTTTCAGAAATGTTTGGGATCCAAACCCCTGTTTCCCTCCCAAATTCTCCTTGTGCAAATGGGAACATTTATCCGATGTCTGTCCCTTCATTGTACTGAAAAGTAGATAACCTGTTCTCTAGGTTTCACAAGTCCACAGACAAAGGGGACTTGTGCCCGAGGGCCAATCACACCCATAACCAATTTTTATGAGACTGCATACTTGGCATTGTTTCTAAAATGACTTAATGCTTTTGGGATGGTGTGATGGAATGAATGTATTTTGCATGTAGAAAGAACATGTCTCTTTAAGGTCGAGAGGATGGAGTCTGATGCTATGAAGCTCTATGTACCCCAGAAAAACAAACTCTTAAACCTAAACCATTTCTGTGGATGTGAACTTTTATTAAGTAGTAACTTTTGATGAGGTTACTTCAGTTACCGTGTGGCCCAGCCCATTCAGGATGTCTCTTAATCCTATTAATACAGTCTTTTAGAAGTTGAATAAAACTCAGACAGAGTAAGACAGCTCTTAATCCTATTACTACAGTCTTTTAGAAATTGAATAAAACCCAGACAGAGTAAGAGAGAACCAAAGAGCATAGCCAGAAGGTGAACATCAATGGAACCCAAAAGGGAGGGAGAGATCAGGACACTCCCTTATGTGCCTTGCCCTGTGACAAGCTAAGGACTAAGGATCACCAGCAGCCAGCCCCAGAATGCCAGTTTTTGGGGAGAAAGCATTGCCTGTTGGTGTCTTCATTTAGACTTTCTTTTAGCCTTAAAACCATGAGCAAATAATTTCCCATTGTTTAAGCAAAACCATTGCGTTGGTATTTTCTTTAGCAGCCAAGGCAACTAAAACAAAGCTACCTAACTAAACATAATTATGGATAGAAATAAAATGTTATTCTTTAGGTGTGGTAGTTGACATATCAATTTTAACCTGGAGCTTATGCCAGTGGCAGAAAAATATGCTTTATTACTTTTGGTGGAAGAAAGAACTACATAGCGGAAAAGGCACCACTCAATATATGCAAGACTCTGGGCATGTCACTTAATATCTCTGAGCTTCAGTTTGAAGCTTAATGGCTTGGATCAGTTCTGCAGAAAGGTCTTGCAGCTATAGAACCCTATGATCCTCGGATATGCTCCTTATATACTTTCACTGGCTGCACAGTTCAAGAGGTCAGTACATAGCACATGGATCACCTAGTAGGCTACTTCTGATTTGTTAAGTGTCCATGGCAAACTTTACAGAGAAACTCCCAAAACAGTATGTCACATGAGCCATGCTCTCTCCCTTTTTTTTTTTTTTGTGCTTCATTCACTGAAGAATTCATTGTTTTGCTCTTGTCTGTTACAGATATAATAGAAAATATACTCAGGAGACATATGGCATTTTCAGAAAGGATAAAATGACCCCAAATTTGGCACATCCTTTGTTTTAGTCTTGTTTATTTCCCAACAATTCCTAGAGATAAAAAACCACAAAACAAAAAACAATTACATTGCATAAAGGTCCATTTTGCTATTATTAAATTGGTTTCTGTTTACAATTATTCAACACTTAGTGAAAACCCAACTGCGCACCAGGTGTGTGGGAACACAAAGTTAGTCACATACCCCACCCAGTGAGCATAATTGCCATCCAAATTAGGCAGGTAAATCAAACCACCACAAACACTGACAGCACTCCCAAACCTGGTGTCCTTGCTGGAGGTGAAAAGGGCCTTAAGGTGATGCGATGTAGCACCACAGCTTCTGTCAGTTTATTATCACCCCTGCTTTATCTCAAATGCAAGTGCTTTTTAAAGACGTTAGAACTAAAATAGTACCAGTACAGCATTTTGTGAACATACTTGAGAATTCTTTACCAATTGGAAAAAAAAAGTAACTTAGTAGTACACTGTAGCATAATTTATGTCAGTGCCTCTTTAATTGTGTTTGCAATATTCACAGGGAAGTATTCTGTTTGGATAATTACTCATCTTGGTGAAGATCAGTAATTTGGTTCATGAGCACTTCAGAAAATTACTCAAAATGTTGCAAGACAATTTCCTACAAACACTCAGACTTACAAAGTATAAATAAATGCTTCTTTCATCCTTTTTCCCACCAGAATATTTTAAGAAATTCCTCTAAGCATTTCTCTGCTTTTAAGTTTTTCATAAGAGTGACTATTTTGGTAAGGAGAGAGCCAGTTCTTTTCTTTTTCAATGTGTACAGTTTATTATTCCATACACTAAAAAAAATTATAAATTTATGATTTAGGGACAATTAAGTATATGCAAAGATACCAAAAGATAATAAGTATACCCAGCCCGCATAATAAATAAAGTTATTAAATATCATATCTTTACAAAACTAAAGATACAATGTCAGCAAATACTTAATAGGACATTGAGTGTTATCATCTATTTTTAAGTACTTTCATTCTTTGTAATATTTGAAAACCAGTGAAATAATAGTTTCTCAAATTATAAATTATGTCAGTTAACCTAACTTAATTTGGAAATCTCAATGAGTTCACAGGGCTATAACAGTCTCTGTAAAGAGTTAAAACAAAAATAGGCAATTTACCTTTCCCCAGGAGAATTTATGGACTATGTATTATATAAATAAAGTATGTCATACTTAATGTCTCTAAATTTGTTCATGATCATTAGAGATCAACAGATTAACATTTTCCATATTTTTGAGGTGATCCATAACCCAAAGTATTTGTTAATTGAGGATTTTCCAATTTAGGGAATGAGTACATCAAAATTGTACTCTATGTGGGAAAATTTGAAATATTTCCAATTTTACTTTTTAAAATATCTTTCTTTCCTGTGGTTATCTGAACAAACATGGGAATATTCTCTCACAAACAATAAAATATATATATATATATATATACATATATATATATATATATATATATATATATATATATATATTATACTAATACAGGGTATCAATAACCAGATGGGTTGGGGGAAAATACACTAAATATAACATATTGTCTATAGCTAGGAGTAATGTTTCAATAATGCTTTTTCATAGTTTGTAACAAATGTTTTACGACAATGCAAGGTGTTAGTGGTGGGGTGATGTATGGGAGCCCTGTATGATGATATGCATTTTTGTTTTGTAAGTTCACAACTTATACTATTCACTTATTGTTTATGGATGTTCATTTATGAATGATAAACTTCAATTTAAAAAGTTTGAAAATATCCTTTTTCGCCTACGAGCCTTTGGTTAAATTACATTAAAAGCATGTTTTTGACAGTTTGAAAGTGAGGGCTTTGCAGTCACTGATGCCTGGGTCTAAATGTCAAAATCATAGCTCTGACACTTCCCAGTTTTGGGAACTTATCAAGTTGCTGGAGCTTTCTGTCCTCTAGCATTCTCATTATGAAATGGGAATAGTAATGTCCCATATAAAGTTGCTATGACGAATAAATTGGATGATTTGTATAAAGGACTTAACACTACCTAGGACATTTTAGATATTCAAAATTTACAAAATTGTTTATGATTGTGGATATTAATAAGACCTCTACATTATATATTACACAAAAATGTGAAGATATGTTGCAGATTATTTCCTTCTATAATTATGTTTTATACCAAGTTATTTTTTCTTGCAATATTATAGTAATCACTAGAAGAGTTTAGTCATTTTAATTATGGGAAGTTAAAATTTCCTGTCCTTTCAATAGGCATCTTGTAGTCCCTTATTATCAGTGAAGTAATTCTATATATTATAAGCAAAACAAAAAGCAGGATGTATTATAAAGTACTGATAGTATAAAGTTTTCTGAACTACCTAATATAATTATACTTGATCTAACTCCCATTTCTTTCTCTGCACTATAGCAAGATAATTGATTATAGCCAATTACCTGTTATTTATTGAGCACCAATTTTGTTGATCAGACACATTAAGAAAAAAAATAGAAACTAGTTATTTGGGACTTTTAGCCAATTAAATGTCAACCTGTGATGATTTGGCTCAGTTTTAAACTTTTAAATCAGTTTTTGGCATTGGTAGCTATAGTCACTCTGGTAATTAGAGATGAAAGCTGAATCAAAAACATAGGAATCTATTAATATATAATAATGCCATCAAAGGCACCAATAAATAAAACTACCCCTCTGAAATAATTAGAATAGAATTTAACTTTGAAAAAATGTCCTAACGGGCAATAATCTCACACTTCATACAGGGAATAAATTATAGAATTATATCATGTAGTGATTAGAAAATTGATCTTGCATTTTTCCATTTTTAAGCATTCTGTAGCAGAAAAATCATTAATGTGGATTCAAGTTATAGTTTTGCTCTTGAAGCTTTATGAAATTGGGCAGATCATTTAATCTTTCTCCATGTCAATTTTTTTTTCATTTGTAATCTTTCTCTGTGTCATTTTTTTCATAGAGTCAGACTCATATGTTATACCTAATATCTCTCATGCTACACCTTTGACTATTTGACTATGGAATACAGATGAAGGTGGAACAGGGAGAAGAATGTTTAGTCTACCAATACATATTTAATTCTAAGAAAAAGAAAATCCATGCTTAGGAGATTTATAAACAATATTATGAGTTTTAATTTCAAAGATGAAATATGTTTTCTTATGAATCTACAAAATAACTTATTCATGTAAGCTGTGATAAGACAGAAATACTGAATTGAACAGCACTTTTTCATTTCTGATATTAAATACATTTAATTTTACTATACTTAGAAGTAACTTAAGTTACTTTCTTAAGACACCACCTGTAATTTGAAGAGGATGTACTTAAAGGTCAAATTTTCTGAACACTGATTGTCTTTCTTGTATGACCAATGAATTTTCGAAGTTACATTTTATGACCATGCTTTAATATTGCCATTTGCTACTTTCAAGGTGCATTAGGTATAATCATTCTTTTAATAAGGGGAGCAGTAAAAAATGGATTTGAGTAGTAAGCTTCGCTGAAGTTGTCATATTCCTAGTTCCTCCCTACAGCATTCTCCATCCCCACCCTGCAAACACTAGTTTCTCAATACCAGGAGCTTCTTCAATATACCTGCTCTATTTCAGGAGTATGTGAAGAAGAGAGTCTCATGAGTTTTTAGACAATGCTACTTTAGCTTTGATGAGTTTGATGACTCTTTGATTCATTTTGGAATGACCCTGGCCCTTCAGTACAAGTGATGCTGCTTAAGTAAGGGCCCTGTTATGGTCACACTTCTAGGACGCTCTTCTTGATGGTTATTCATTAGTGGTATTACAGCAACAGCAATGAGGTAATTTAGCAACTGGGTCCTAAACTGTGATGGACCCCAGGAAGGAGATACTAATCATGGTAGTAAGCTTGGGGTCACTGTGAAATATCCTAAGACATGACTTAAAGTGGAGAGAAGGTGATGGGGTCAAAATTAATCCTGGGAAAGACAGTATAAAGGTGGCCTGTAACTCTGAGATGATAAAAAGGGGTGGGTAATTGAGACATAAAGCCAAAAATGGAGTTGAGAAACCAAGAAAGATAATGAGATTTTAGGAGAGTCTGGACAATTCCCAAGATGGATCAGAAATTCCCACGGATGCCCTCATACTGTTTACCTGACTATATTTTAAAAAGAATAAGATATCTCTATTGCCAACATTACTTGGCTAGTTGTAATTCAATAAGAGTGACATTATATTAAGTTTCATTTACTATGTGGCAGAGTATTAGGTATATTGAAACAGGGTTTATATCATTTAGCAACAAAATATTTTTTAAATAACAACTTTCTCTCATTTTTGAAACTTTTTATTAAATGAACCATTGCCTCAGTAATTGACTGGTTGGGATAAAATAAACAGATAAAAGTATTTTAGCATTTAGAACATTTTTCTGGGTGGAGTCTGGATCTCAACATTTTAAAAGCAGCCATTTTGGGAGATTGTAAGCAATTTCTGCATTTCTGAACTTGGATCAGATATTTTTTACTTGGAAGGATTCCATTGCTGAAATATATTCAATATAAAAATGTAATCCACATGGTTACCCATTTCTCTGGGAGATCCTTGACCAAATGAAGTAATCCATGTGTAGCTCTTTTCACCTTAAATGTTAAATATATTATTTTGAACCATACATTGACTCTCAAAACTAGGATAACTTAGAAAAAATATTCCTGTGTTTATTTTTAAAAATTTCAATGGATTTAGAGTGTGTTGTCTTTAAAATTACAGTTTGTTCTTAAGATTTGCCTTCATTTTCCTTGCTCCAAAGCTACCCACTCCTAAACATTTGTTTATAAGAAGATTGGGAGACTGTTTCAAGTCAGTAGGACTGTGCAGACCTGATCTTCTCATAATTGCTAATGTTTATACTTAAAGACTTTTGCATGTAAAGCGTATAGGACCCTCTAGGGGTTGCTCTAGCTCATGCATTTTGCTTTTGAAGTCCCCCATATGGTATCATTTAAATTGACGGAACTTTGGAATATTAGTTTTCCACTATCATTATCTTTTGTGGGCACAGAGGAGATCATATCAAATCCTATGCATGGTCAAATTAGACTCTTGAGGAAGGGGACTGTACCACTAAAAATATTCTGAGAAGAAAATGGGTCAGGTTTTTTGGTTTTATAAAAGCAAATTGCTCCTTTGCTAGGAACCGAGGGAGCTGATTCTAGATTCAGTGTAAGAAAGACAGCTCAGAGCAGGAGTTCTCAACCTGATATTTTGAACTGGACAATTTCTATTGGAGGGATGTCCTGTGTACTGCAGGACATTTAGCAACATCTCTGACTCTACCACTGGAGTCAATGACCCCCTCCCCCATTCATGACAAAGAAAAAATATCTTCTAACTTTGCCAATGTTCCCCAGGGACAAAAAGCCTCCAGTTGTGAGGTATCACATAGAGAAACTCTTCTTCGGGGAGGGAAATTGATGCCTAAATAATCCATGATTGCCTAAGTGCCAAGAATAATTTGTTAAGGAGACTACCTGGGGAGATGGATATGTGGCAATAAGCTCTAAGAGAGCTGGTATCTATTATTCAATGCTGGGTTTTGCATTTATGTTTTGCCTTGTGGCTGTTATTTCCAAGCCTTCATTAAGCTTTATTAAACACCTGTGTTTGAGCTTGGCGTAATTAAGGCAGGTGTTGTATGCAGGCTTCAAGTGAAGTGATCCAGAAAGAAGGTACAGTCTTGGTAAGTCAGTCCTAGGATGGCAAGAAGTACTCTCCAGGGAGTAAAGCAGAGATGGGACTGGGATGACAGACGCATAATAATCTTGTGTGTTGAATATTTTCAGACATTCCTACTAGCAAGATGATTGAGATACTTAGACTATGGTTTATCTATGTGGAAATAAAAGGGAAAGTTTTACTGTGACTGGAATAATACTTATAAGATATTGGAAAGTTCTATAAGTAAAACAGGAGTATCTGCATCTTGGCAAAGAGGAGTAGGGTTAAAGGATATAAGATTTTAAGGAGCAGTCTTTCAGTAAATCTTATGTTTGTCAAATATGTTTACAGCCCTAGTAGTTTTGTTACTGAGCAAGGGCTCGCTGAGACAAACAGGAACCAATTCTGTAACATCAGGATTTTGTGAAAAGAAAGAACTACATTGATAGGAAGGAAACAGCCATCTTTGACTGAGGACTAAGGGAGATTATATGGGGATGAGAGGTGGGAGTTGCCATGGGCTAATTGGCTAGGTATAGATTTGACTATGTATGGTAAGGCAGGCTTTCAACCAGATATTCCTTGTTGAAGGACCTCTTGCATTGGATTTGCTTCTGACACCTCTCTCCATTCACTCAACTTTGGTTCCAAAGAAGATGATTTTAGGTCCTGGGGTCTCTGAGGTCATCTAAGGACACCAGTTCAAGTTTCTGCATATGCTCAGGTTATACTGGCTTGCAAAACAAGGTCAAAAAGAAAAGAAGCTGCTACTAATGGGTTTGGGAGAATTTCAGTTTTATCTACTCACATTTAAAAGTAATGGTATTGGTAAAGACCTGAGACATATTCCATTATTATTTTATTTTTCTTCTAGAAATTATGACTATACAAATTTACCTAGAGTCAGATGATTCAATTAAAGATAATTAAAGGAAGAAACCAGTGAAGAGAAACTCAGGAACTTCACCCACAAAATATTAAATAAAAATAGAACAGCCATTGCTGATGTGAGTGGAATGATTTTACACCTTCCTGATTAGTGGACAAATAATACATTTTGGAAAAAAACAAGTTAGCCAAACTGAATCTATTACCTACAAATACTTATAATTTTTAGGTGAGTGATTTAATGTATAGTTGTCTAAGCATATAATCCATAATATATTCAAAACTTTGTGTGAAGATATTCAAATTGCTGTACTATTCATAATAACAGTAATGACAAATACACATAATGTCTTAATGCAGGATAATTGTTAGGTATTTTAGGGTGACATCCTTTAAACCAAATGAAGTTATTAAACATATTGCAAAATTTAATAATATTAAATATAAATATACAATATAAAGCAAAGTAAAAAGATGCAAAATAGTATTATCTCAAACTATGTAAATACATATTTACATATGTATACTTATATATATAGAACAGAACACAATGTGCCACAATGTTCAAGTCACAGGCTATCTGGCTGGCAGGGTTATATCCATGCCTAACTTAAAAAAAAATTAGCATGCAGTACTTTTAGAAAATTAAATATTAATTTATTTTAAAACATATAGAACAATTTAGTTTCATTTCCATACTCTAATACTTTTTGCATAGGTCAGATATATATCTATTTTAAGGGTAATTTCTCCCATAGGCATTGAGCTCTTTGATCTGAGGAAGGCTACCAAATCTAGTAACAAGTATTAAATTCACATTTATTTATACTTAAGAACTAAGAGTAAAGAAAGTTGGCAGAGGAAATATGCTATTTTCCTCAAAATGAGTGAGAACCATGACCTCTAAATGTCAAATATAAGGTTTCTGCCTAAATAAACAATATTAAAATAAAATATATATATTTAAATAATATACAATAGTTGATTGTTAATTATAATAATCATTTGTGGTTACAAAAGAAGGAATCTCATTGCTACCATGAGTTTGCCTATTACAAGAGAATTGCTTATCTAACTTGAATATTACCAGAACCATAACTGCTTTAAGGATCATGAAAGTTTGTTTGTTTTTTTTCCCTACCAAATGACCCTGTGAATAAGAGAAATACATATTGAATTGCCAATTTCATTGTCCTGCAAAAATGCATTTGATTAATGCTGTTTCCTATTAAGCCTGTATTTGCGTGGGATCACTTGCCAGATTTGTAGAATTTGCCATTATCTAGTATTATTAACTGCCTTTCATATGAAAGGATTTGTGCAGACATAGCCTTGGTCAATATGACTCATGGAAAAAGATATGATCTGAGTGCTATGATCAATATTTGGGCAAACTGCACTTTGCATCATGATCATTGTCCTATGAAATAGGGTCACTGCTAGCTACTGCTTGATTCCTTTTTCCTGTCTTAGTTTGTCCTGAATATATTCTTGTGGTTGTGTCAATCACTGATTTGTCAATGTGTACAGGTTCCTTACATTTTCTTCTCTATCCATCATTATATTTGCCAGTGATGTCTTGGTGAAGAAAAATATAATACCATTTAAAGTTAAGAAAATATTATTCTGGCAAGTAGCAAATTATGGGCAGTTACTGCATAATTTCAGAGCAAAGTGAGCGGTTATTTGCCCAGAGGGAACATGAAGTAGCCATGAAGGAAAATGACCCCATGTATCTTGAAAGAAATTAAAAAGTAAGACTCGGTGACAATTAGGGTGCCTCAGTACCGTAAATCTGTCCCTTCTGTTTCTTAATTCCAAAGAGAACAGCTAAGAAAGTAAAGAATTTACAAAGGAAGGTGTTAAATTCTAAATTCTACTAGCAAAGTAGCTACTGTCATTTGCTCACAAATAGCCTGGTAAAACATCTAAAATGTTGCTTTATCAAGAAAGTTGAAATTATTTTCAAAAGCATAATCATTAGAAAAGTGGCATTAATGGAGCACGGAAGGCAGTAGTAGGATCATCTATTTACAGAGGTTTCAGGCCATCTGCCTATATATACAGTGGATATTTTTCTTCCTTTGTGGTATTAAAAAAAAGTCAAAACATGTAATTTTTCAGTCAAGTAAATGAATAGGTATAATGATTGGTGATATTTTAAAAATATAAATGAATATATGGAAAGTCCCATTTCCTAATGGTATGATCTTAATACACATATACACATGAATTCCATCAACATAGAGATTAAACAAAAATAACATCAGGATTACACAAATGAAAATAATGTTTAAATCCTACCTACAACATACCGTCACACGTGGGTTCTATGTGTAGATCATAATCCTGCATATTTTTGACAGAACAGATTGCAGCTATAAGAGGCAAAATCTCTTTGAGAAGAAAATTTCCACACATAATTCATCTTATCATTTTCCATCTCTCTGCTACTTCTTTATGCTCATTTTATTGATCCTTTTAAGACAAATTTATCTGCATTCATTTAACCATGCATCCAGTTCTACTGGCAATTCCTACTACTCAGCTTTTCATAGATTTGTGAGCCTTGTTCAACTTTTGCTTATTTTTATAAATGAAGAAACTAAAGCCCCAATGAAGCCTCTGAAACACTTCCTCTGGTGGATGGAGAAGATGATGATTTGTCTTAAATGTAAATTTTATGAGTCACACATGGAGGCGGAATGCATTTCTATACATTCTGTATTCTTCACCACGCACATGGCTTAGCTGTGTTCACACATTTGGAACACTTGGTGGGAGGACCGAATGTCTGCATAGTGAAAAGCATGCCTTGTGGAGTGGCAGAGGAAGGCAGTGGGAGGAGGCAATTTTCTAGACATTATTCTCACACCACCAATATATTAAGAAGAGGAATTGACCAAGGCAGCTATCAGGCTGTATGTCACTTCACTGCAATGGGAAATTAGGATGCTTCTGATCGAGCTCTAGAGAGGCACTTCTATCCTTTGCTAAGAGGCAGCTAAGCTAAGTTGTGGGGACACTTTCTCTGGGTCTGTGCCATCCTGCTACTGAAACTTCAGAGCAACACAAAAGTAGGTTCCCCATAGAGAGAACTCGTGAAAACCTTCATTGATAATCTTCCCATGGGCCTAAAATTCAAGTCCAGAGACCAAGGAAGGAATGCATCTGTTCTGGCTCTTCTTGACCATACATCTCCTTTATGGACTAATAATCAGAGAGGTTGTAAATAGAAACATTTTTAGCATAACATGGTCCTAGAGCCCTTTTCCTACTCTATCCCACCTTCATATTTGAAATCTTTTTTTTTTTTTCATTTTACATACTGGACTTCTCTGTTTTTCACACAAGCTACATGCTGCTCCCAAGGTTTGCTTAAGCTCCTAGCTCTCCTGCCCACATCACTATTTTATCTTTCTCCAAAGTTTCTTGAAACCCCCTTACTCCTGTATCCCTTTCTCATAAACTGCAATAGAAGTTTGTTTTTAATTTTTCTTAAGAAATTCTTACAAACTGATTTATGTGATGAAATTTTGCATTTATACCTGATTTCCTCAACAAAACTAGTAGCAAAGTGAGGACAGGATCAATAAGTGTATCATCTTTGTATATTCCTGAGGACCAAGACTTTGTTCACTCAGCTTCTCAGTACACCTCTTCCTCAACACACAGAGTGTGTAGTTTGTTCACAGTCCTATGCTACAAACCTCTGATCAGAAATTTCATTAACATCTAGTGAACCAATGCTACCCTCTCTCCTCCCCAACTCTCTCCCAAGAAGATTTAACATCTACTAAATTAACTCACAGGGCACTCGTTGAGTTCTCCTCTGGCTAGTTCGACCTTCTGTCTGGGTCAAAGGAAGCTGACTCCTAATGATGAAGAGGAGAATCCAATTATGTATATTAGCATGATTTCCAGGTGTGTGTGTGTGCGCGCGCACCCATGTACCCTGCACACTCCTGAAATCAGGACGTCAAGTTGTAAAACTGTAGGCTTAGTGATGAGGCTATTAGGCACAGGTAGAATGTTTTCAACTTGCTTCTGTGATAGTGTATGTAATATACAAATATATATATATACATACATATATAACTTGTTGATCCCCTAGAAAAAATCAAGCACCAGTTTAAGTAAATCAGCAATTTATCTTTTACACCTATAAATGTGCTACTCCCAAGTTTTCCTGCAAAGCTTTCCAAGCCTTCATGACCTTAGTTAAGTACAATTGGTGCTACCTAGAACTACTTAAGGGAGAATGCTTCAGGAAAGGAACTTTCTAAATAAATTATCAGCTATAGAATCAAGAGAGGAGTTTCTAAAGCTGTGAGGTGTTGAGAAAGTCACTGATTTGAGTTCTGCAAGGGTGTGTGTCCAAAGAACTGCTCCTCTTCCCAATTCTTTCCAATAATCTTGTCCCAGGATGCCAAGTAGGTAAATCTTCAGTATAAAACTTTCTTTCCGTGGGGTACAAACACCAGTGTCTCTCCTATCTGTGTTTCGTTGTGTAAATTCTTATCCTTTGCCCTCTCCGAAGGCAACGAAACCTCTATTTCGGCATTAAAACCCCAGTTGGGGGCTGGATTCTAAGCTTTACATTTATCTGTCCTCTTTTTCTTCCTTTCTCGCTGATAAGAAAACAGAAAACTCGTCTAGAGGTGAGGCAGTTGAGCACCCTGAGGAGCCAGTAACAATGTGCCAATGACAAAAGGATCCATTGTCTCTCCCAGCCAGTCGCTCAGAGCAGAAGGACAAGGGCCCTGGGACAGGGACTCTGCCTCCCGCCCGCTCTCGACACCGACAAGCCTTTTCCTACCCCCGGGGGTGGCGGGTGGGGGATGCCCCACCCTTCTGGAGAAGGAAGTTGGTTCTGGGTGCTGGCCGCGACCCCACACCATTGACACGCCCCAACACAGGTGTGTGCGTTGGGGGACGGGGTGAGAGGGGTCGTGACCAGCCAGGGAAAGGATCCTTGCGCCACTCCTGTTGGAGCATTTCTCGGACCTCCTTCGCCGCACCCCTCGCGGGAAACTAGGCACGGCTCTGCGCTGGAAACCTCGGGCAGAGCGCGCCGAGTGTGGACCGGGGCGACTTTTCAGCGTCCGGAAGAGCCCGGAGGCTCCGCACGCGGCCGAGCCGAGGCAGTCCCTCCAGCGTCTCCTCCCCTCCCCGGACGTCCCGCTTCCTTCCAGTACCTGCTTTCAAACACGGTGCACCTCTCTCTAGCCGCCTAGCCTCCAGGGCCCGGGCGACCTGTAGTGTAGACGCTAGAGGACAATCGCTTCCCCGCGGCCGCGCGCCAAGCGTGGGAAGGGGCGAGCCGCGGGCGCTGCTAGGCTGCTGAAGGTGTGGGCAGCGCGCGGAGCCGGGGAGAGAAGGACGCAGGATCCCTCCCCAGCCCGGTCCCTCCCGAGGAAATGACAGCCGCAGAACCCAGCCCCGTTCCCCGCTCCCGTTAAGGCCGAGCGCGCCCAGAGAGGCCGCCCGCGGCACCAGCCTCAGCGCAAGTGGCCCGCTCCCCCGAACTGGCTACAGGCGCTCCGGGGGGCCGTCCCCCCCCCTCGGCCCAGGGGTCCCCGTCAGCGTGCTATGGCCGGCAGCCTGAGCTCGGAGCCTCTGCCCGCCGGGGTGTTCGTGCCAGCCGGACAGCGGCGGCGCCTTTAGCGGGCGGCCCTGGGGACCGAACTTGCCTCTCCGAGCCGGGCTGCGGACGGATCCCGGAGTCGCGCGCTGCCGGCCTGGCGACCGGCGTGCGGCGCGGAGGGATACGCCGGGGCCGCGCCGCCCCTCCCCGCGCCCCCGCCCCCGCCTCCCCGCCCGGCTCTGCTGCCGCCGCGGCGGCCGTTGCTGCTGCTGCCGCTGCCGCCGCTGCTGCCTGGATATAGTGCGGCAAGGAGCGGAGCTTGCAGTCACTTTGCGAGGAGGAGCGCGCGGGCTGCGGGCGGCCGGGGCACCCCGGGAGCGGCGGCGGCGGCTCGAGCGGAGACGGCCGTGGCAGCGGAAGGTTCTCTCTCCAGGGCTGGACTTAATAACTTTGGAACTGTCCACCAGTGTCACGTCCTGAACATGAGCCTCCTCCTCGCCTTCTACCTGCTCGGGTTGCTTGTCAGTAGCGGGCAAGGTAGGAGTGTGGTGCTTTATGGCTTTTACTTTCCCTCCCCCTTCCACCCAAGCCACAGAGTCAGGGAGAGGGGCACCGGATGAATGAAATGAAAGAACTAAAGTTACAGTTGCTGCTGCTGCTATTATTATTGTTATTATTTTCAGCCTTTCTTTTGGCTGCCCGTGAAAATTGTATCGGTTCCCCTCGAGTCCTTTAGATAAGAGAAGAGAAAATAGAGCATTGGAGATGGGCATCAGTGAGCAGGAGGTCGAGGCAAACTGCCTCTTTTTCTGGGATCTTGGCTTTCTCTGATTTTCATTATTAAAAATTGGATGAGTATATTGGTGTGCATTCAGTATCTGAGGTTGCAGCAGGAAAGGGCACGATGGTGTTTTACAGAAGCAACAAAAACTATCAGCGTTAAACTCGTTTGCAAAACATCTCTCTGTTGTGTGGAAGAAATTCTTGGAGACTTTTATCCCACGTTTGCTAAGCCCCAGTTCGTGATTATGAAGTGAATGATGATGGCTTATTTCTATTGGAAACTAAGAGAGGGGCCATGGATGTTGTGTGTAAGAAAGCAAATGGGTTAAACTGGGGATGTGTTGCAGTCATTCATTGTGAGCCCCCCTTAATACAGCAAAATTGAGAATTTTATAGTAGCAGATTGTAATTATACCTGTAATTTCTTAAAAGGTTGTGGAGAAATGGTGGAGCTTTTATCTCTTAAAAAAAAAAAAGGAAAGAAAAAACCTAATAGAATAAGCTGAGAGGAAATTCGTGGAAGCAATCTCTGTTGATCTGTGTATAGATAGCTATGACTTTATTTTGCTTTGTTTAGATGGTACACATTCACATAAAATATCTTTATAGTAAATCAAAGCATTTCTAACTGTCCAGACAAGTTTGGACATTTAATTGGGGACACAAAATGCTTAAACATGCATTGGTGAAAGTCTTTACAGGAAAAGAAAATGCAGTCATTTTGTGATATACAATAATTACAAAGAATGTTACATTATTAGTGTAGCATGAAATTGTTTTTCTTTTTGAGATGAAAATTAATTGCAAGAGAAGTTAAAATATCCCCACTATATTCAATTCCAAGCATTTTAAAGCCTCTTCTGTGCTGCCTATTCGTTCCAGCAGGGGGTGGTAGAACTCCATTTTTTAGTTCAGAAATGGTGGTTTCTGCTCTTCCACGTTCACTGAGTCCTATCATTTTTCAGCAGGGCTTGACATTTTGGATGTGAAGCCTTCCTTTCTCTGCCCTTTTCCTCTCCAAAACTCTAGAGCTAGTGGCCAATGATATGCGATTGCATGCAGATTTTATCTTGAGAAATCAAAAGGCAAACATTGGGATACTGCTTTAGTTTTTAAAGTGTCTTGGTGAAGTGCTGCTCATTTTTCCTTAATAGCCTAGAGTATGTAATATTTTGGTCTTTGCAAAATTGCAGATGTGTCCATCTTAAACTAATTTTAGCTCAGTAAGTTAATTTAATTGCTATTGTAGCAAACATCAGTATACACCTAGACCCTACAGATATGCTGCTTTAATTTTTGGAGGGCTGTGGATTTTGTTTAACTGTTCATTTATGATAGAGACAAGTGTTTCTGAATACTAAGAGGCAGCCCATGAAAATTGCAGTTAGAATGCAATTGCAATTAGCCAAGTATAAAAAGTGTGTAGCAAGATGGGGGCATAATAGCAAGCAAGTTTATGAAGATTTAGGATTACATTGTGATTGGTTTGAAGAAGAAAAATGTCTCAGTTGTGGAGTCTGGGAATTTACCATTGCAGGTGCTAAGTGTATTGGAATTTGGGAATAAGAGGGAAATCTAAGAATGCTTTGGTCAATAGGTTTAAGTAGAACACACACGCACACACATTGTGCCTACTTATGTAACATATATTTGAAATTGTAATTCAGCTGATTTATCAAGAATTCATCATTATTCAGAATACAAGGTGCTTATTAGGAGGGGCTCTGAGACAGAAACATGCCTGAAGGGGAGCCCATATTCACTGCAATGGAACAGGGAAGAAGGAGAACATCGTTCTAAGGAAGATTTCTCTTTAGTACCATTTCATAATGCATGGCTCTCAGAGAGTCAGAGCTGTATATCAGAGGATCATAGCTTTTGTGAAAACATATATGTAATACTTCTGTGCCTTGTGTCTTAATGAAGTCAGAGATGCTTGAAAACAGCAATCCTGATCCTGGAGTCCAGTTCCTGTATGCTGGTGTTTTGTTCTCTAATTAAGGATGCAGCAGCAAGTATCAGGCACACCACTGGGAGCGGTTTAAAAAAATGGATCTCGTGTAACTCATAATTTTGTTTATTCTTTTGTAAATGTGGACATGGAAAAGCCACAAGTCAGTGATCCCTAGGCTTGCCTTAGAAATACTAAAATCCCAGCTTGGTGATTTATGTTTCCAACAATATACTTGCATGGGGGTTTTATGAAGCATGATTGAAGCTATTGCTTTGGGAAGTGGTATGCAGTTAGACTGTGGAAAGGTAACGATGATGTATTCCCTTTTAAGTAGTCAAAACGTTTTGAACTGTAGCAGTTGAATAAGAGAAAATGACAGAAGAGAAAAACTGACTAACTTAAGTGGATGCCAATACTGTAATTAGCTAACAAGGCCTAATAGTCTTGCTTCTAACTTTCAACACAACGTTATTGTTCTGTTGTGGCAAGTCTTTTTTTTTTTTTCTTTATTGTAGCAGAAATACTACTTTAAAAGCCTCTCATTTCCACTGCAAGATCAATATCTAATGAAGTAAGGATGGAATTTAATTGTCAAGTCTGAATTTAATTACCCGTAGAAGGGGGATTCTATAATTCTATAACTTTTGCCTTTATTTTCCTTTGTGTTCAAACCTGGGTGGCAGGTTCTGTCCTCTTAACTCTCAAGTGATAACTTGAATCTTTGATTCCTAGGGCATTTTCTGTTCGGCTCTTAGCAAATTTGGATTCCCAAACTGTAGTACAATATGGGTTGTTTTCTGAAGATTTCTTGATTCTAAACATAAATTTCTTCTTTTTAAAATTTCTTAGAGTATAATTAATAAACATCTATAGCTGAATGTTCACGTATGTTGTACTGAAATGTAAGATAGGTACAAAGCAATTCACTTCTCTTATAATCTAGTTCAACCAAAAATCTTGTGGGAAGGAGGTGAATTGCCCAGTTAATTAGATGAAACAACCATTTGCTTACAGGTACTTTTCCTGGTGAAATGATGGTAAATCACACTTCACTGGAGAAGTGTGCCATCTAATTATATAGTGCAGGCGTGTGGCTGTCTACTAGTCTCAGGTCAACAGGAGAGCTCCCCACAAGCCTGTCTTCTCCCTCGTCTGTTAGAGGTATAGTCACAGCCCTTTCTCTGTCGACCCTGTTCTAATCCTTTAATGCCAGATTCATTTCATAAGGTTTCAGTTGAATCAACTCTATGTTCATTTGCACTTAGAGAAGATATAGTCTATGCAAATTGATATTGTTATTTTCAATGAATAACCCAGAGAATTTCCTTCATTGCTTTATGTCAAAGGACTTAAGTAGAGCATTTTCTCACTTGAATTTCTAAAGCCGGTCGGAGCTCATAGAGCAACAAGGGAAGTTGGTGTTGTATCCCAAGTGTGTGATGAATCTTTTCAATGACATAAGGGGCCTAATTTTCCCCCAAAGGTAATGTCCTACTAGAGAAGCAATTAATGGAATAAAAGAACATCAGTTAGTACAGGAAGAAATTCAAACTTCATAAATTTTGTAAATAAAATGGAGTTATTTAAATAAAATAGAAACTAGTTTGTAATGGGAAAGAGAAGTGAGCTACAGCAAATGAGGCTAGCAAAGGCTAGCAATGAAGCCTAACAGTATAATTTGCTTTGGCCCATTTCCTTGTGAGTAGACACAGGATCAACAATCTGAAGACCCTGGAACTAGTTCCACCGCCTTCTCTGGCTTTTGACATATGGGAAATCTTTTTTAAGTTTATTTGCTTTCAGTGTCATCTCTAATAGTGAACTTTTGAGAGCATGAAGATAAGTGCCCAATAAAGTGGTAGAGCTAGTCTGAATTGTTTTTTTTTTTTTTTTCGGTCCAAAATAAGATTAATCCTCTGTGTGTTGATATATGAGAAATTAATTTAATAATTTTATTCTTTCTTAAAGGGAAGACCATTTTTTTCAAGTTTTATTGACCTACATTCTAAATTCCTTGTGTCCTTTCTACTATTCCAGTTATACTTAGGAGAGGCCTATTTAAAATATTGTAAATTAGTTTTAATTTTCTATAGTACATGATATGAGAACACTTTAAGATGCAAACGGTGCTTTTATTAAATGTAATATTCCTGTGCTTCTTGGATCCAAGTTTTCTTTAATTGTTTGGCAAATAAAAGAGCTCCTATATGGCACCCTTTAAAATATTTTAGTAACTTTCACTATTTGCACTTAACAATAAGGCTGTCTCCAGTAATTATTAGTGTAGTTCCCAATTTCAGATGCTCACTTATGGCACTAGCAATTCATGAAACATTACAAGACATTATAGAAAGCTATGACATAATGAAAAAAAACAAAAACAAACAACCTTGCCTATAGTCAAAGAATTAAGATTAACGCTGGGAAATTTTGAGAGTATTTATAATCATAATAACCATCAGATGAGTGTTTTAAGAACTTCAGGTCAATTTATCAAAATTTTCTTGGGTGTGTTTTGGTTATTTTAACTAGCATGGAAAAAGAAAGAACATTGGATTTGGAATTAAAAACAAAAACAAAAAATGACAACCCCTAGGTTTGACTTCCTGTTTTACCATTGAGTCTCTTCACTATGAAGAAGCAACTTAACCTCTAGGAAAACCTAACCTGTGGGAACCACTATTTGCTTATTTGAAAATTTGATATAAAAATAACTGATTGGTTGACCGTGATGCACTGCTGTGAGGAGCAGAGCAATTATGGTAATAGATGTGGGTAGATACTTTGAAAAATGTCAGCCCTGCTATGCTGTATCTTGTTTATTTTTTATCATATGCATCAGATAAAGTTGCCTATGACTTAAGAAATTTAGCCAACTTAAAAAAATTCCATTAAGCTGCTCTGTTCTGAGATTAGGAAAAAAAGAAAACATTGAGGAGACAGAAATGATATAATTCATTGTTCAGGATCTATCAATCATGATTTACTCATTCATCAACCATTTGATAAATGCCTGCTGTGTCCCAAACACCTCATTACTTACCAGTTACCAAGAGTGGTTGTATAGGTTGTGTGATGAACAACTCCAGGGGGCACTAGTCATAGTTATAATGATAGCACATTTATATATTTGTTTTCACAATTTTCCAGCAGATGGCAGTAAAGGGTCTTGAGGAATGGGGGACTTTTTTGTATCAAAAATTCTTTCTAGAGGCCAACACAGGTTCTTTTTAGGTACTGCATGGTTTAGAATAGGCACACGATTAGGATAAAGAACTTACCAAAGATCAATAGAAAATTAAAAGGGTTAATGACTAGAGCTCAGACCTGAACTCTTAATTCAGTTCTCTGAACACCAAATTTCTGCACAGAGTTTTAAAAATTTATTCTAACATGATATTTTTTCACTCATTTCCCTTTACTCTTTTTTTAGTTATTATTTTTCTTTATTAGAGAAGTTGTGGGTTTACAGAATGACGAGGTATAAAATACAGGATTCGCGTATACCACCCCACATGCAAACTAACATGTTTTTAGCTCAAAGTAACTGATATTTAAATTCTATGTAATTTGTCCAGTAATCAATTAACAAACACTTATTGAGCCCCTACAAAGAATATTATGCCAGAAACTTATAAATAACAGTAGAGAACACTTTATCAAAATGCTTTCAACAGTCTTATAATTTATGATCATCTTTAGTCTAAACTTTTATTAGATTTATTTTTTGGATGAAGAAATTAAGAACAGGAATGACATGATTTGCCTTTATCATTTATAGTAAATGTTTATCTGGAATTAGGACTCAGGTTTTCTGACTTCTACTTCAATGCCTGCTGTTTAATGTATAATGCAATTTGCTTTAAAATCTGCAAGAGTGTGTTGGAAGGATAAGTGTTAGCGCTTGCAATTCACGGATAAAAAATTATAAATTTCAAAAGCCAAATAAGCATATAAGAGATCAATAACTGCTCAACAAAGTGTTGTAAAATGACAAGAAATATCATATAATTAATAAAAAAAATTAAGTGGTCTAAATAAGTCCTTGTGATTTCAGTTCCTAGAACTAAAATTTTTGTTGTACTTACTAATTGCCAGGCTCTGTTATAAGCAATTATTATGTATTAGGTAACTTATTACATAATGTACATACAATGATCCTTTAATTATTTTCTTATTATTACTCACCTTTTACACTTGAGTGCTATGAGGCATGGGGAGTTTAAATAACTAAGTTTGCCAGCTTGCAAACAAGGAATTGAACTCAGGACATTTCCAAAGCCTAGCCTCTTAACCAGGAAACCAAATCAAAATCAGTATTCCCTGAGGGGGAGAGGGCTTCAACACAGTGGAAGTAAATGGAGACAATAATACAAGACTTTTTTATGTAGATCTTTGGGAGCCATTGTCTGAGCATGAAAATAATTTGATTAAAGATTTTTTTTTCAATCTAGTAGCCATGTGTAGGAGTGCCTAGAGGGAAATGAAAACGTAATGAAGGGTATGAGACACATATTTATATAGAAGACTTCATGGGACTTAGTAGGAAGGAAGGAAACATCAGTTTTAAGCCTAGTTGAAAGAAAAAAAGAATGACTGTTTTAATAGATACAGAGAAGCAAATACAGAACCCTATTTGAACAAAGTATTTCTTCTTGTTTGTATGTTATTTTTAAATTATATGTTAAGTCAGTGTATCCCTGGGATAATTGGATAAAAATGTAAACAAAAAATTTGGAAATATGAACTATTTGTCATTTCTTTAGATTCCTTTCTCCATTTTTATTTCACTTCTATCTTTATATATTTCTTCCATCACCAATGGTAGTCGAAATATTATGTTTATTTTATGCCTGGAATTTGGGATAAATTGTCAGACGCTTGTAAGTCAAATTTGCTTTTATTATAATATATATTCTTCATTTAGATAATTTTCTGTTTTACCCAGAGTTGTATATTTTCTTTTTATTTTTGGGAATTATAAAAAGCAAAATAAAAGCCAAAACCAAAAATAAAAGAATGGTAATTTACACATTGAATACTTTGAGTTGAAAAATTTTCTGTTAAGGTTTATGGGTAAAGAAAGGAACTGATAATTTTGAATGCCTACTCTATGCCAGGGAGCAGTGCTGACATTTTCACACTCATTATCTCATTTAATCCTGATAAAATCACTGTTGGTAGATAATATTGCTGAAATTGAGAATGTCTGATTTGCCTAGAGCTAATAAATGTGCTTTGTGGACTGACATCCAAGTTTATAGCCAAAGAGCATCAAATACATGTAAAATTTATTATAATTGGTTAATTTTTACTACAGTGTTGTTTTTTTTCTTCTTCTTCTTTTGATGCATATCACCTTATGCAGGACTGGTAAATACGAGATGATGCATTATAATTTCACAGATTGTGTTGGTCCATATATGATATTTCACAGCGCATTATTTTTTAAGTGCTCAAAAGCAAGCTTATTAGAAATAAAGAGAAAGCTTTAGTGTATCTAAAGACTAAAGAAAAATAGAAGGAAAAGTTAAATGAAGCACTGTATTTTGAGTCAAGCAATGTTTCATTTAGTGGCTTCAGGCTTTCTCCTATATTTTGTATCTAGCAAAGTTAAGAGTTCAGTTTAAGAAGCTGGAAAGTCAAATGATGCTCACATGATGTTTGCCTTTTGTTTTCCCTTTTGAAAAGCTACACCCTGGATCATAGTTTCATTTTCAAGTGAATGCCCTTCAAGCCTTGCATCCTGAAAGATGATGCAAAAACTAGGTGCAAATACCAGTAGAGATTTAACTGCAGATTGCTATGATTTTGTTAGTGTTTGGGCACAAATTTCTGCAGGTCTTCAGTGTTCTGCCTCCTAATCCTACCTTTTCCTATAACCATATTTTTACTACACAGTTGTGCAGACATCAGGATTTTTTGGCATGCAAATATGGCATTACAGCAGAAACATGTTGCTATTTGTAAAATAAGTCAATGTAATATGGTTAAGACCAATATTACAGTATAATAGGGTAGGTCCCAATTAAAAACAATATGAGTCTCTTGGTCTTTTTCAGAGTATTAAAGAGAAGGTCTGTTTACATTTTTTTCCTCATATTGTAACTTGTCCATTCCCAACTTGTTTTCTAATTAATCTAATACTAGACTCTCCAATTATTATTTTTGTTTTTTAATTAGAGAAGTTATGGATTTTCAGAACAATCGTGAAAAATATAGGATTCCTGTATACCACCCTATTGTTAACATCCTGCATTGGTGTTGAACATTTGTTACAACTGATGAAAGGGTGTGTTTATAATTATACCATGAACTGAAGTCCATGGTTTAATGTAGGGTTTACTGTTCATGTAGTACGTAATTCCATGTATTTTTAAAAGATTGCTATTCTGTTTTTATTCTCTACCAATTATAAATATTGCAAGTCTTGCTTGAGCAGAGCAATTGGAGGGTTACAGTCTAGCAGTGATTGTGCACATGTCATCTGTAAGAGAAATGTTAAGAATATTAAAATATAACATGAGGTATTTGCCATATACTTTGTCAAAATACTGCTCTATATTTTGTTCATGATATTTCTTTGTGATTTATTTATTTATTTACATAGATAAACCACTTAAAACTTTCCAATACCAACTGAAATTAAACACACTTTAAACCCCATGCACTCCATTTTACAATCCCTTTATCACAGAATAGCTAGCTATTCCATAGATTATGTACTATTTTACAGTAGATAAATCTTTTGAATTACCAAAGGGTTCAAGTTAGGTTATAAAATTTAATATTTTAAAATGCATTTATCTTACACTCTGAGACACTTTAGTTGACAAAGCGTTTTATAATCAACACTAATTTACTGATTTGGATTCTTAGAATTATCCTGAAAAATAGATACTATTCCTGCCTAAGAACAAAGGAAAATGAAAAAGAAGTGAAATTACTTGTCTAAGACAAAAAAATTAAAAATATGGTAGGTCTAGGACATGATATAAATATTTTTTAATCTGGATTAAACACATTTTCCTATTACAATGCCTCTGGCTTTACCTAAATATGTTTACTTATAAACTAAAGTAATACTCAAAAATAATGTCTTAGTAGCACAACTGGTTTATATTACTATGTTCTTCTCAGTTACCATTGGACGGTGTTTATAGGACACATGGTGTTAATTTTATTTAAAGGTGTATCTTTCATTCAAATTTGTGGGGAATTCCTGACTTAGAACTGCTTATACGTTTGCCTTTTATTACTTTCCACAATTCTCTTCTGTTCACCTCATTGCTCATTATTTAGCACACCCTCCACTCTTACACCATTCCTGAAATTTCCAAACTTACATCCTGTGTGTACATACTTTTCCTGCCTTTTTTTTTTTTTTGCCAGGAGAATGTTTGTTTGTTTTACCTCAAGATTCAGCTCAAGTATTTCATCACCAAAGCCATCTTCCAGCAAGTATATATATTAACTGCTTGTATATGTCAGTCATTGAACACAATACTAGGGAACCATTGAAAGTAATTCTGCATAATTACTTTACTTGTACTCTGCTGTATTTTCCATGTGAGTTCTATAAAAGCAAAGATATCTTTCCATGCTGCTTCTTCACTGATTTTGAATTCACCTAAAATTCATATGTGTATTCCTGGAATAGAATAGATGCTGAGCAGATATTTGCAGCATGGATATTTATATGTTACTCTCAGGAGTAAAGCAAAATAGCAGTTTAAAAAGGCATTTACTTTGAATTTGGATAGTGAATTTCACTATTGGGGATATACTATATTTTAATTTAGGTAATTGTCTCAAGCATTTTGTTTATAACACTACTGTGCATGTGGTAGGCCTTCAATAAATGTATAAATGCATCTAAATTAATAAAATAATAAATTGATTACTTTACTTGGGAAGAACAGCAAGGATAACTTACCTTATCCTTGATCTTATCTCCTACACTGAAAATTAATTAGGCTGGGGAAAAAAAAGAAAATCTCTTAAATCTTGCTGTAAGATTTGCCCTTTTGAGGCCTATTATAATGTAGGAAGCAGAGATAGTTATGTTATTTGGAATTTCAAAGATCCTCAATGTGTAAAAATAAGAGAACTTAATTTTTTGATGAGTGTAATTAAACAGATTAAATATTTGTCAAAAGTAAATGTCTGATATGTCAATAGGGTAAGTATTTAAGTCCTACAAATAAAAATAACACCCTTTTGTTAATTAAAAGTTGATTATTCAATCAATGCTTATTGGAAACCTATTCTAAACTGTATGTGTTAGAAAGACAGATGATAAACGTATTGGTTTACCATATGTTTTTTCCCACAGGCTCTTGGATTTGTTTTTTTTTTTAACGATAGGAAACTTAATCTCAAAAATTCTCTCTTATATGATATCTGTGTTTTGTCTTGATTTTACGGTGTTCTCAAGGTCTAACTTTATCAGGGATAAAAACACTTGCGTTAATTGGACACAATCCGTTTTCTGTGTTTATATCTTTATCACCTTTTTATTTGCTTGCTAACCATTTATCCACTAACATTTACCATTATTGTGTGTGCCACTTGAAACTTGAAACACAGTTTGTTAAAGATGTTGCTTCTACTTATCCATTTCTTTACTTTCATTTCACCCCTCAAATTTCTCATAATTTATAATCACTTTAATTGGTTATCTCCATGAGTCATTTCATTTCAAATCCTCATCATAAGCACCACACTAATGCATTCTGCTCTGTGGGCATGGAATGTGGTCTGCAATTTAAAAACAGAATGTTATTAAATGACATTATGCTATCCTCAGTGGTTTTCATATCCATGTCCAAATGGATTTGAAATGTTCAAATTTAGTGTTCTCATGTTATTAAAACTAATGCTTGTTAGTACAGAATTCAAAGCAATTATGAAGGACCCAAAGCAGCTAATGTATTTTTTCTTTCAAACCCACATTCCATTTCTATTGTAAGGAAACATTGTATTAAAAAATACACTAATTCCTATGTTGTGCATTAACACAGCAGCTGTTTGGTGAACAGTGACTTCTTTAATCAGGCTTTATCTACTCTTGCTAGGGAAATCAGAGCATTTAATGTATTGACTCTGGTGAGGAAGAAGTCTTATTTATTAGTTAACTTTTATTTGTCTCTTAGCTTAGTTGCTTCCCACTTCTGTATCATTTAACCCATTTAAAAGTCTTCAGATTTCAGGTGTTATATGTGAATGTAGGTGTGCAATGGGAGAAAAGAAGTTGTTTTAAGTGTAAAATGTCTTATAAGGGCTAATTGTGCCTCCAAAATACTTCCTAACCTCTGAGCAGAAACACATGCAGGAAGCTGAGGTTAGTGAGAAAAGAAAGTGAATGCTAACAGTAAAGACTGAACTTGAACCAATAAATGTTTTGTTTCAAGGAGAAAAATTCACTAGCTAAAAGAGAATGGGTAGGTGGGCTGGTGGTACCAAATGTTTGAAAAACCTGGTTAAGGTCTGACATAGTTATCTGCATAAAAGGAGAGAAGGAAATGTCCAACAACTCATAGGATGGCTACAGGCAATCTTGTTTCCTCAATGAACAATGTCTATTAATAATTATTTGGCAAATTAATGAATGAAGAAAACCTGCCAGTCACATAGGACACTTTCATATAGGTTACCTCATTTTTATATTCACAACATATATAGGAATTTTTGAAGTATTATTTTATGCTGAGGTTCTTGATTTTCATAAAATTTAATAGCACCAAATAAGTGAAGGGCATGAAACTTACATTCAGAAATATTTGATTCTAAAATTATCCTCATTTCACTGACAATGACATGGTCCATAGAAGTAGCTGGAGGGAGAAATTAAGTATGAGTAGTAGCTCTTGTTTCAGATTTTTACCATCATTTCTGGATATTTACTTCAAATAAACACACTCTAGGTGAGTGACTACCAATTAGTACATTATTAAATCTTTTAGTAACCTAATGGATTAATGTGCAAGATGAAACAGCAGGAATTAGAGATATTGGAATGTGGTTAGAGATGGTGGCAAGGTGGGACAACTTGATTGCTTAGATTAGTATAATATGTAAGGAGTCTATAATATTAATATTTAAAATTAAACTGTAGTTTTAAATGGTCTCTCTTATTTTTAAGCACTCTAATTATTAATAATTCAGTTTGTAGTTGACTTACTGAATACGTTCATAATTCAGTTACATCAGTTTAGGATGCTTTCAGGGACAAGGAACAGAAGTCGACATAACTTAAAACAGTTTTATTAAAGCATGTAAGAAAACATCTGGAGGCCAATTTGGTTATTTTAGCTGCCCAACACTATCTTCAAAGACTCAGTCACTTTTCATATTTCTACACTTACATATTCATGGGTTTTGAATGTTTTTCCTTGACATCATGAAAGAAAGGTAGCTGCAGTAGTTCCATGTATCACATACTTATACAATGGAGTTAGAAGTTAGGAAAGAAAAATCAATATTTCTTCCCCTGGCTCCCTTTTAATAACAAGGAGAAGTTACCCATATGTCATCCAGCACACTTCTCTGAATTCTCACTGGTTACAATAATTTCAAATGAACATCCCCGAAGCAATCACTAGTGAGGACAGTGACATCACCATGATTTCTCTTGACCAGTCAGTACTTGAGGACTGAGAGAGCTCAGTGTCCCTTGAAGTATAAACTCACCAAAGTCAGTGTTTCCTTGGTAAGGAAGAGTGGAAGAGGGAGAAGAGTGTTAGGTAGGAGTCAGGTAGGAAAGTTTAAAGGGTCCTTTTTGGCAAGGAATGTAATTGATGTTAAAAAGCCAACATTTAAGCACTTATAATTTGTCATTTTTACATGCTTTGCATGTGTAATCTCATTTACTATTCCAAACTGCCTTGTGAGATCGATTTTGTTTTATAGATGGGAAATTGAAGAGCTTATGCAGAGATTAAATGGTTTGCCAAACTCACAGATGCGCTCAGTGACAAAGTTGGGATTTGAACCCAGAATGTCTGACACAAGAGTCAGTCTTCTCTCTGACACATTAAGATAGGTAGAAACCTTTAGCATTGCACCTAGTTTAAGTATTGTTAAGTTTAAGAATGGTAGGCAAGGAAAGTAACGTCCTTTGTGATCAAGCTGTCTTCTAAGCAACTCTCATAAGAAAACTTTAATACTTGATCTTCTTTAACACCATTTTATGAATGGGGAGGTTAAGGCACAGAGTAATAAGAGTAACTTATCTGGGGTCACATAGTTGTGAAGTGCCCAGCAGGGATTTGAATGTAGTCTCGTTTTGTCTCTCCAGGCCTGAGTGCCTCCCACTGTACAATGCTTAGAGATCGTTGTCATATATGGCAGTGGTAGGGGAATAGTTTAGAGTAAACCAAGTGGTATACGCTTCTCTACTTCTCCAGAAAATTTTAATATAAAATAAGCTTTTTTATAAAAAGGAAAATGCTCTTATTTTATTTTCTAAACTAGATGTGAGCATAATGTTCTCAAGTTTTGGAAGGCTAAAAAAAAGAAAATTCACTTGATTGCTGAAAGAGGAAGAGTTAGATTTTTTAAAAAAAAGCAAAAATGGGGACCAGCAAAACTAAAAAAGAGGAATATTGATTTGAAATTGACTGCTGAGGCAGGTTAAATATTGAAATATGACTACACAGACTAACTAATCAGGATTCTAGTCCAATGCATTCCCTGTCCAAATTGTTAACTGCACTAGTTGTTCACCACTGTGTGGTCTCTTCCCAAGACTGTACGGTGAACTAAAAGGCAGTGTAGTAGAAAATCAGGGATTGAGACCCTAAGGGTATAAAAATATGTGTTTCCCCTGATATTATATTTTCTTAGTCATTTTCTATAGGTTGTATTTTGCCGTTGCCATATACCCTCATCAACTTTGTGTTCTTTCTGAATGGCCAAATATATAAAAAGATGTACATATTTGCATGTGATATATGTACAATTCACTTCAAATCCATACAGGCACTTATGTATCTAAAAGCTTTGGAAGATATTCTATCATCCCATGCTGTGTCAAAATGTTTACTCTATTTCATATATTACTGAAAGTCATGAATATTTTAAATGACTTTTTCTTTGCTGCTTTTTACTTCTTAGAAGATATACTCCATGATAAAACGTTAGACTTATTATTCACACTTTCTATAACTGAAAACTAATTAGCCATTGTTTAATTTCTCAAGAGTGATAAACAATATCTGTTGTCTCACTGGCATATGAAATGAATATTTAAAAATATCTCCCAACTTATTTTTTTAACTAGCTCCCCACACACAAATATTTATAATTGATGATGTTTTCCATGAAAATATATTCCCTAAATATAATAAAACAGATAAAATCCGGATTTGAGAGCATGAGTGCTTAGATTCCAGCTCAGAAGCTTTGATTGACTGCATGCGCAGGCTTGAAGTCTCCAATTTCACTGTGTCCAATTTCAAATTGAAGAAATGAAGGCTGCTAAGTCTCCAAAAGTCCTATACACTCTTTTATACTGCACTGCACAACTGAATCACAAAATTTCTTGTTAAAAACAGCTGAGCAAATTGCTTAACATATTTGTAATATCACAGTAAGAAATGGATCATAAAATTTTCTACTCAAATAGTTTGAATCTCAATTGTTGATTGTCGCATCCCTTTTGAGGATTACTAAGTAGATAATCCGCTTTTTCTGATGACAGAGAACAAATTCATTTGTGTAAAGAGTGTTTGTTGATTCTGTTTTCCACATAAATCAATTCCTATTTTCAGGTATTGAAGACAACAGAGTTCACTTATTTGCAGTAAAATAAGAATGTTCAAATTAGGTAGTGCCCATTAACTTTATCATTGGCTGCTTTTTGTTGTTCTATGGAAATAAAAACATTTAGAGAGGATCTCCTTTTCCTGTAACTGGCCATAGATTGATATAATTTTTCAACACCTCTTTCATTTTCTTGTTTATTCCTTAAGGTTTGGTAACACCGGTCAAAATTGTTTCTCAGGTGTTCAGAATTCACATCACTTGGCTGTCCATTGAAGCATTCTTTCTGAATGGTTGGATACTAAGTGGATTTCTGCCAGCACATGGCAGCTCCAGGCACTGAAGCCAATGTTGCTTAGTTCTGGGGTGAAACTCTTTCCCGTGCACAAGTTGATAGTAGTTTCCTATGACTTTAATAAATTTAGATTCCATGGCCCAAATGATATTTCAGCAATAATTTAATCTCTGGGATTTTTTTCAAATTCTATTTCCATGTTCAGTAAAGCCTAGATTTTTCTAAATATCCATTTTTTCATTTTTCCTTCTCTTTATTCTTAAATTTACACCTGCAATTTCTTTTTATTTTTGTTTTTGTGCTTGCAAACATTTTGACCCTTCAAAATATTCTTCCATGCCTTAAGTTGCACTGATTCTAAAATCCAGCAGAGTTGCATTCAAATCCTTGCTTGATGCAAAATCATAAGCAAATGATGCACTTCTATTTCCCTTTATTGTCTCATCTTTAAAATGGAGATAATAATAGTGATAGTCCCATAGTAAGAACTGAATATTAGCTATCATCATCAATATTGCTGTGGAGCTAAGCTCTAATTACATATCTTTTGATAAAGTTATTAATCAAGTTTCTTTGAAAGGTTTTTGCAGGGAATTTAGCTCTATGAAAGATAACAGACTGATAAGATATTGGAATATTTATTTTGAGGTAGTTGCTATTTTTGGAAAGGTTTGTTATCACTTTGCATTTCTTACATTCTGTTTAATATTCCCCCACTTTGCTAAGGGCAGACAGCAGCTGTGAAGGTTGGCATTCTGGACCTTTCGGATATCTAAGCCCTCTATTTCTCTCTGTTAGCTATTACCATCATGGTGTAAGGCTTCACAGCCAAGGCAGAGGAAGGCACTTAGGTGTTCTGAGTAAATGAATCTTCCTTGTGCATACTTAGATTCTGATTGTGTTTATTAAGGAATGATGAGAGTCAGGAACCAAGGAAGCCTGGGGTCCCTGATTGGAGAGGAGGTACATTTAAATTAAGTAGCTTCCTTTAAAAAACTCAATTTGGGCTAATAATTCCATTTATTATTGATCAATTCAGATCTGTCTAAACCCTAAATCCAGTGCACAATTCAATCTCCCATCATTTTAAGGACTTTCCCCTCCTTCTTTTCACTCAGCAGAGTGTTTTCTAGATTTAGGTGAACACTCATTTTTTTTTGTCTTTATTTATTTATTTTAATAAAAATAGAGGTCCCCATATATCCCCACCCCCCTAGGTGAACACTTATTATCCTTATACTTTTCTTCACTTTAATCCATCTTCAACTTAAGTGCAGCATTTAGTTCCACCTGGACTTTGGACAGTGTCTTTACTTATGGCCTGTTTTGTCACCATGATCAGTGGATAGTACTTGCTATATAAAATAAGTCTCTATCTAGGGCCATCTAGCTGCCACTAGCGCAGGTCATGCTCACAGGTTCAACAGTTCTTACCTCATGCCCTTCCTGGAGGTGCCCCCTCCCCCCCATAGCATGTACTACTGGGTTTCCTGATTTGAGCTTTACTGATCTTTAGCTGTTTCAGTGACAATTTATAGTCTTTTAAAATCTGCATCCTAATAAAGGAATTATAAGAACATTTTAAATCTCTTTAATCTCTTCCACATTGTTTAGAGCCAATGAAGATTGATGGGATGGGTTATAATGTAGGCTCTCTGTGACAAAGTAGATTTTACCTTCTTTGTAACTTACTATAGCTAATCCTTTTGGTGTTCATTTCAGACTTGCAGATAAGAAACAAAGACAAAATCCATTTTGCTCTCAAATTTTTCAGTGGTGGTGGTAGTAGAGATAGTGGTGGTAGGGATGGTAGTGAGCCAGCTAACTGTAACTCTCTTGTGGTTCATACTACAATTTTCAGCATAAGGAGGAAAAATGTAACTCTTCAGACACTCAACAGTATCTTAAATTCTTTCATCCTTCCCTATAACTGTTTTCACTTTACTCTCTTTAGGGAAGGGAAATCTATTTTTACTGCAAGTTCATTCTTACCTTTCTGTGGATCGTTTTATAAACTTTTGCTCTCACTTACTAGTTATTGATATTTAAAGGAACACTTAGTAAGAATATCAAGTGTCTAGATTTTGCCTTTAATACATCCCAGCATTCAAGGTTATCCATTCTACTATAATCTATTTAAAAGTGGAATTTGACAGTCAAAGCCAAATAATGACTTTGTTCTCAACACTCTGCTTGGTTTTCAATTCTGTCTGCTGCTCCATCAAGCAATGGACTGCTGGGTTCACCAGGTAGATTGCCACAGAGAGCAAGATTTCAGAGAACTGCAAATTTATAAAGATTCAATGTGTAGACATTTAAGAAAGAAATGGAAATATTTAACTACAGGGACAAATTAAACAAACAATGATTGTTATGATTCCAAAAAGTGAAGGGATTGGTTTGATCCCCCATGCAAAATTTAGAATAATTTTCTAGAGGCACCTTTTTAGAACCTTTACATGCTAGCATTTTTAATTCTCTTCACTCAGCTTATATCAATTCACATTTTTCTCTTTTTACAAACTAGAATGTAGAGCTCACTGTGACGTTTTTGCATAAAGTCTTGTATTTAAGGTGTTTTAATTTCATTACATCTTGCTTTCTAAACTACATTCCAAGATTCTAATAGACATCTATTTTATGTTATAGGATGCATATAGTAAATGCTTAATAAATGATTGCACAATAAATGAATGATGCCTTTATGTTGCTATTTTTATTTAGAACAGAGATTTGTTCAAACAAAATGAATTTGATTTAAAAAGATAAATAAATATCTGCCTGTGATTTCTGTTCTCTAAATATATTTTACTGATAAATGTTGTGGTATATTTACTCTTTTAAAGCATTTGAAGATAAACGTATTCTTTTATCAGATCAGACCTATTTTAGTGTAAGAAAAAATTAAATGATCAATGTGGCATATAAGTTCTTTGAAAATTTTGTATACTTGAAAGGTAAGGAAAGCTAATGAAGTCTCTGTATTTTCTGTCTTTATGTTTACAGAGTAGTTTATTGACAAATTAATAAGGAAGATATACAATAGTCTGTTTTTCAGTAATATTTCTTACAATTTCTCAGAGAAAATAGAAAGTAAATAAAATAGTCAAAGACACAGAAACTTATCTTTGCATTGATGCTTTAGTTCATTATATGGACATCTTGTCTACCTAAATTAGTTCAGATTTTGCCTGGTACTAAATATTGTTATTTCATTTCAGTTGTAAATAGCAGAATCAAATTCAATTATAGAAAATATAGAATCATTTTTCAAGTGGAACTATGATCTAAAGAATGTACTATAAAATCTTTAAAGATGCAAATTATTTGGTTTAACATTTCTTTTAAATAATCCATTTGTACTCATGTAGTATAAAGTAATAACCTCTGACTCATCTATTGTTGATTTTTTAAAATGTTTCATGGTAATGACCTATGTTAAACCTCTATAATCTCTTTTGAGTTCAAAGAAATGTTAATTTAATAAGAATAAATCAGGAATTCTAAAATAATTCATTTATGTATACACACCCACACACCTTACATTATCAAATAACAAAAACAGCAATAAGAGAAGCATAATAAAAATTAGAGAAGTCAAACATAGTAGAAATGTCTGATTTTAAGTAAAATATTACTAAATATTTAATTTACTTTAAAATGTATTTAGATTTATAGTCTACAAATGTGAAAATGTGTTGTGGACATGCAGTAAAAGACATGTAAAATAGTACTCTAAGAAACTAAAATAAAACATGGGAAACAAGAAATATAATGGCATAAATATCTATACTAGTTCTATTACTCCATTAGAAAAAGAGAAAAAAGGGGGAACAAATGTTTTATTATCAACTGAAGAAAACATTCACATTATCCAGCAGGAACACTAATATTAATTCATTGTTTGATTCTTCAAGGAGGTAATGTTGAAGAGCTTATTGGAAGAAGTAATTCATACTAGCTTTACAAAGGAGGCAGACTCTTTTTAATTGTACCATTTCATATAGCCATCCTTGGAAAGAGCCCAGGTATAGCTGATTTTATTGAACTAAAATGTCATTTATTCATATATATGTACTTGTATATGTATGTGTATATATATGTCACAAAGAGAAGAGCATTATTATTTAGTTTATTCTTTAGATAATTTTAGAGATATCAGTGATATTAGATTGTTTACTTTAAAGTGAGATGTTGACATCACTTGAAGTGATGTATAATAAAATAAGTTCACAAATGTATCCTTGGGAAAGTTTTTGTTTCACCTTCCTTCACTCATTCCTATTTATCAAATCTTTTATTTGTGCAGCAAAAAATTGAGCCCTATGCATTAAAAGAAAAAAAAAAAAAACAGAAAAAAAGTACGTATAAGCCCTGGAAATTTTTACCAAGGATTTGCCATCCATCTACCATCAGCAATAATGCACTTATTTCCAAAGCAGGAATACAAAGAATATGTGATAATTCTATGTAAGTGACAAAATGTGATATCAGCCTGCAAATGTTTTGTGATTATATCAGCGTGCTGAGAATTCAATAGAAACAATTCAGGCAGAATGAGTCTCTGAATCAACAAGATATAGAAAATCAACTAGTTTTGTTTTGCCTCTTAAAAATATCAATTCTTTTCTGGTACTGGCATAACTGGGGATAGATCCCTTGATTTTGCTTGATGAATTCTTCCTAGGAGCACAGATGATGGTTAGATTTTGAGTTTCCCAAGATCCCCTGTTAAAAAACAAAGAAGGGTTTGAAATATTTGCTTGTAAAAGAAGGACTTACAAATTATTTTACTTCAACACCCTGATTTTTAAAATGAAAAATCCCTACAAAGAATGTTGCTTGTTCAGTTATTCACAGCTAGCAAGTGTCAGGGCTTGTTCCACATTTTTCTAGGCTTAATAGGAAAATCTTTAATACTGTTGAAATTGGGGAAAAAGTGTTTTTAGGCAAACTTTTAATGTGTTTTAAAAATTACTTTAAATGCACGAGATTGTTACTTTTTTATTTCCTCCAAATACTCATTTTAGTCTTTTATTCTAAAGTAAAATGATTTAAAAAATAAAGACTAGAGTTTATGATAACTGAAATAACTATGATTTTTAAAGGATCTTCCATCTCCCCAGGAATGGCAAGACCTCTGTATCAGAAAGGACATTATCGAGATACTGAGTGTCCTGCTCTTTCTTTACTATTTTGTGATTAATTGGAGGTGTTCAATTCCTGTCTTTTTAAGGACTGAAATCAAAATACTGAAATGACTTATTAAAGATAAGAGTTTTACTGCACTTTGGTAAGTGTGTATCAAACCAGTATATTTTATTTCCTGGGAACTTATTTTGCTATGTAAATGTTTATTTCTCACAACAGATGAATATTTTGAGGGAAAAAAAATGGAAGTACTGCCACTACTTCCTGGTCAAATAATGCAGTGTAGGTAGGATGGAGCTAGCCATTTGTTACACTGGGTATGTAAGCGATTGAATATCAGAGAACCAGAGAGTGGACCAGGTGGAACTGACTTGCATAATGGAAAAACAGGTTTTTTTCCCCCTTAGTTGAATCAGTTTTTATTTCCCCAAGTATGTAGGAAATATTGGATGAAGAGTATTGAGTAAATTAGGAAGGCTTTGTGTCAGCTAATGTGAAGATAATGTTGAAAAAGTTTCAAGGATGGTAGATTTTTTACGTTGAATGTGAAAGATAACAGGAGTCAAGGTGGAGAATAACCTAAGTCATGTTATTCTTTTAAAGGGTAAAGTCAAGAAATAAGTTTATTGAGAATTTGAAAAATGTTGGTGTAACTTGGATTTATCCTTGAGCAGGGTGATGGTGCTGAAGAGAAGGGTTATCTGACACTTGGTAGTAGGCAGGACTGGGTTGACATTTTCTAACACATTGTGCTAAAAGCAAAGAGAATGAGAATAGTGTGGAGAATGCTAGGGTTTGTTTGAGAAAAGCGGGGTGCTGGAGAAGAATAAGGTAGTTTAATAGGAGATGTTCAGAATGGAAAACTTTCTGATTGTACAATGGACATATTGCACAAGTCCTCTATATTTCCATATAATTAATTATAGAACACATTATATCTTATCTCTATTAGGTCCCTAGTTATTTCAAGGAATTTTAATTCACCAGAGTTCTGAATATGTTAAATGTAAGATTTCCCTAAGAAAAACTTATTTGAAATATTCAAAATCAGTTCCTTTTCTGGTCATCACATAGTTTCCCAATGCATAAGAAATTCCTGAATATACATGACCTGCATTGAGGTTTCTGTGCCATTTACTCCTGTGATATGTCTATTGAATTTTAAAGAGAAAATATATATTATTTTGAAAATTCACAACTTTCTTAATCTTACATCTATTCCTATATAAACAGATTTTAACCATGGAAGCATTCTCATATTCTTTCTGAACTCTAATTTCTTAATTGATTACAGGGAGTTTAGAGTAAGTATTACTTTATTTATATTTTCCATTGCTAGAAAAGTTCATTTATGAACTTATTCATTTATAACATCTTTTGGGAATCAACTGTTTGCCAGTCATGAGGACAAGCGCTGTGATATAGATAAGATTCATAAAGATGAATAAAACATTGTTCCCTCAAGGAACTTCAGGTTTCCTTCAGAGAAGCTACTTAAGCAGAATGTTCCAATAGAATATTCTAAAAAGTCTCATATATGGAAATAATTTGCAAACATGAAATAATATTAATATATTATTTTATCCTATTAGTTTACTAGTCTGCTTTCAATTTATAATGATTTATTCAATGGCACAATATGAGACTGTAGCTTATTTCCAGCTTGCTTTATCTCAAGGAAAAGCTACGAATAAAAGTCATTTTACTTGTTTAACACATCCAATGAGTTCACATCACAGACGTTTAGAATGGACACATGGTACAAGCCCTCTATACTTCCATGTACTTAATTATAGAACCTGTTGTATCTTATCTCCATTAGGTCCCTAGCTATTTCAATGAATTTTATACGCCAAAGTGATTTCTGAATATGTAAAACCTCATTTCCTCGTGATGTACTTTTCTCTGAGTTATATTAGTTTCTTAAAGTCTTATGGGTGAACAAGTTTTTTGCTAATCTCTTGTACTCATTAGCTTGTTCCATTTTGACATTTTGCCATTTTTCATAAGTACTGAATTTGTTGTTTTGTTTCTCATTAATGATGCAAGCCTCCCGATTCCAGTCATCTTGTTAATGAACAAATAATGTTAAAATCATAATCCAATTCAAGAACTTATGTTGTGTAAAGTGTATGTACTTATCAGATTCTTTAATGAGGCCTGACTACCTCTTTTGAGAGAAAACCAAGCTCGACGATTCACATTCACAAACAGACCTTCAATCTAAATGATTTTTGGTCATATTTGAGGTCACTTTGCTGTTGTCGTTGTGCTTAATCTTCCCAGCATCTCATCTTTATTGCCAGAAAACTTTGGTGTGCAGCCTGCATGTAATCAGGGACAGACAATTGCAGCAGAGACTACCTTAACTGAATTGAAATGAGATGGTGAAATGCAACATGCAGTATTCTTCAAGAGCAATCTGTTAAACTTGCACATAAAACATGAATCTTCTATTTGTAAAAATAAATAATTTAGAATGTAAAATATTTCTATAATATGCTAATAATAATAAAATCAGTGTTTTTACACGTATCTACCTGATCATACTTAATATTCTATTGGAGTATACGGGGAAACAAAACAAGTGTGTGTATCTGTGTGTGTGTCAGTGTTGTTTGGTTAAAAAAATTATGATAAAGTTTTGAAAATTATGTATGCTACCATCAGAAATGTATAATCCATGTTTTTCAGAAGTATGGGTGTTTAAAATTAAGTTTGAAATGAAAATGAAGTGTGAAAGAAACTAATTTGTGAGTGTATTCATTTGAATGAATATACAGCTTGTCTTTGGCTGTCTTTAACTGTGGACTTAGAACCACAATGAAATAAGTAAAATATAGTTTAAATAAAAGTTATGTCAAATTCCAGAAACAAAAATCCAGTCTTTGATTTAAAGAAAGCCAAACTGCATATTAACAAAGATATGCTTTTACAAAAATGTTAATAATTTACTTCTTCTTTTATATGATTTTCTAAATTGCCTCAGAACTTAGTATATTTTTCAAATGAAATCTGTGACAGTGGTCAAGGTGTGCTTTGACTTAATCACAAGTCTTTAATGAAATTCTGAGAACAATAGATTCTTTCTGATTTGAAATTCTTGGTTGTCATGTTGCTAGTGTGCTGTTTGTGACTAGAATGCAAAGTGGTTTTAATCCATACATCCTTTTTTCTGTGCTGGGATGCCAGCCAAATCTATGTCTGCGATTAACTTTTGAGGTTGTCAGCTTGAAACAAATGTAGGGGCAGAGGAACTTAGGACAGGGTATTTGTATTTCATACATATTAAACAATAATTTTTTAGCTTTCAGCATAAGGAAAAATAATTATCTTCGTAATGTACACATTTGTTTGGCATTATATTTACTGTTTTATACTTCCATATGATTTAATCTAGATCGTTAATATGTTTCATATTAATTTAATTTAATTTCTAAAATTATTTGTTAAAAATTGTATTACTTTAGTCACGGCATCTCATTGTTTATAACTTCTGTTCTTTAGCTGTAGGTAACAATCAGGAACATTTGAGAGTGCTCATTCCTTGTTTTGCCTTAATTCTTTGAATGACCAGTAAATAACTTTGTCAAATCTGATTTAATGGAAATAATTCTTGGCTTCAAAACAGAATACCTGGGTTGGAATCCACAATGAACTTAATTTCTTCAGGCTTCTATTTCTTTATTTGTATAAATGTACTGTACCTTTGCTGCATTATGTAGAATATTCAAATGATGATGGCTGAGGAGGATGGGAAATAAGACATTTAGCATGCATTTAGCACTACTAACTGTGTTAGACACTCAGTAAACCCTAGGAGCTATGTTGGACTTTCATATCAAATAAATTTAAATATTAAACTAAGTTGTCCAAGATTGCCTGTCTGAAAAGTAATAGATCTGGAACTTGAAACCATGACTTTCTTTTGTGGAAACTCATGTTCTTTAACACTTCACAGCCCTCAATCTTTACACTTTACACTCTCATCATTTACCACCTTCATGTTAATAACAGTGCAAGAGTGATATGAACAGTTGGGGAAAAATCTATAAAATTGTAGCCATCTTTCTTAAGCATCTATAATGTGTCAAACACTGTGATAAGCATTAGGTATAAATTATCTAGCTTGAGCCTAACCTTAACTGTAAGGCAAGTACTATTACTCACCCTTAATACAGATGATGAAAGTGACTTTTCTAAGTTTCAAGTCAAGGTAGCTGGGCTTCAGAGACCATGTTCTTGATCTCTACTGAATTAGTTTGTTATTGCTGCTATAATAAATTACTACAAACAGAGTGGTTTAAACAAGACAAGTTTATTATTTTATAATTCTGGAGGTTAGAAATCTCACTGGCTAAAATCAAAATGTTGGTAGGCCTGTGTTCCTTGTCGAGGTTATAGGTGAGGATCTGTTTCCTGTGTTTTCCTCCTTATACAGGTCACCTGCAATTTCTTTGTTGCATGGCTCCTTCCACCATCTTTATAGCCAGCAGCTAAAGAGGTGAACTTGACCTTTTCTTCCATGTCCCTCTCTCCTTTATGAGAATTCTTGTGATTATATTGGGCCCACTCCTATAATCCAAGATGTTCACTTGACTATTCACTGGAAGTGCATATCCAGGATATCTTAATTTAATCACTTCTGCAAAGTCCCTGTTCCCATGTGAGGTAACATATCCATAGGTTCTGGAGATATGGATATGGATATTTTGGGGGGACCATTATTCTGTCTACCAAAGCCACACTCAATTTACTGACTCTGTAGTATAAATGTTTTTCCCTTTTGAGTTCCCATTAGGGAAGATAAGTTGGAGAATGTATTACTCTCCTCTATGAAGAACTCAAAAGGGATGATTTAATACTAATTGAATGGTCAGACAACTGGTAACACTATTTTAAACACAGTAACTAACATTGTTTAAAAGCCAGATAATGCAGAAACAGATATAGTGGTCTCTAAAAGCTGTATATATCTTATGAGAAGGAATATATAACAATGATTTTTTTACTGAAATATATTAATATATTTTGAATTCTGTATTCTAAAAAGCATGCCAGAAAGAACTATGGTGAATAGAGCAAGCTTTCATTTTCAAAGTTTCATTTTCTGTGGGATGAGAAAATTCCAAAATTAAGAAAAGCTTTATTGGGATAACACTACACTTTTTGAAATTCTTTTATAATCTGTTGTCCCATTTGGTATTCACAGTCATCTTGGAGGGAATAATACTGATGCTTTTAAGGTATTTTATAAATAAATATATTTCCTCTCTTGAGGCCAGGTGGCAAACATGTATTGTCAGTTTTACTTTTTTTCCCACCATTTTTATTTGCAAATTTGTCATTTTATATTGAGTTATTATATTACCTTCTATAATAATTTTAGAGACTAGTCAATGTATTATAAAATGGTATCAACTGAGATATTGAGAGTTTTAGTAAATTTCTGAGTCACACAACTAATTATTAATAGAGCCTTGCTGGCTACCTTGTTCACTGGACACCCATTTGAAGTTCTTTTTCTTTCTTTCTCTTTCTCTCTCTCTCTCTGTCCTTCCCACACTCCCCCAAGGAAAAAAATTAAAAACTTTATTTTGCCATTAAAAGAGTAGCAGGTTATTTGTAGCAGAAACTAACATATACTTTATTTAAAGTACAGATTTATTGTGTCTTTTATTCTTTAAAAAGATGAAGTTATATACTTGTCTCACTTTCCATGGCTTAGGTAGATTTTTTGCCCTTACATCTTTATATGGAGGTCTCAACACAGAGCATGCTTCACAGAGAGACACAAAGGAAAAGTTTCTTAGAGATACTACAATGTTTATTAGGTATTTAAACTTAACACAGATTGCTGGTCACCCCTTTGAATAGCAATGTAGTGGTGAATATATTAATTTAGGGATAATATCTAGTTGTGGTTGGGCCTTTAAATTAGCTTACTTTAAAAATCGGTTTCTTTCTAAATAACGACGCAGATGATTTTTCCTTAGGAAGTGATCTCCACCTGGTGGCAGCATGCTATAGCTTGTGATTATGGAAATGGACAATAAATCTACAGCACCTAAAATACTTTCATTTATTATTTAGTAAAGAAATGAAATTACAGGTTACATTTACTGAAGCATAATAAGTAAAATGGAAATTTTAAACATTTAAAATTTGCCGTGAGATTTTCCTTGTCATGTAGGATAATAAATCTCTATGCTTCCTTCTTCCAGAAAACCACTGGCATTAACCTGTAAATTACAGGTGGCTGCATTAGCACCAGCAAATGTTATTGTAATTTCCAAAAGCACTATCAGCAAAGTAATATTAATGTGTATATTACCTCAGTTTGAAAAGAAAAATATCTGTTGACTACAGCAAATCAAAATAAAAATCTCAGTATTTCACGTCTACATTCTACATTTTGTAGTTCTTGAATATGGATTAGTTCTCAGTGTTTTTTTTTTTAAAGGGATATAATTACAGTGCATTAAAAACTATAAGAATTTGTTATTTTAGTGAAGTGTTCAAGTATCAATGTACCCAACCAATAGAATATTCATAAAGGAAAGTAATGGTTATTGGTAGATAGAACAAACTCATCAATACTGTTGTGCAATCTGAGGGGTTTTTTTCAAAAAATATTTTTAGAAATTTAGTCATCCTCCTTTACAAAGTTCTGTTCTGTTTCTGGTAATAACCTTATTTCATAACATCACTTGGTTTCTTGTTTATTACACAGGATTCATAATATATACCACATTATTTTAAGGCACGTGGGAAGATATATTGATAAATGACTATAGCTAAGATCATAGTATGAGAAAAAAAATGTTCCTGCCTTTCAAATAGTAACATATGGAATGCTACCATTTATACAATATAATTTCATACCAGTAGTAGTCCATGCTTTTCCTGTTATTTTGTATATAGTTCTGCTAATGGTTGCTATGCCAGGTAAGGCTTTCTAAGAAGACAAATGATCTTGTTGATGATATTTAAACTCTTCAAAATGGAGTGAGTATGATTGATTTACAATAGAATATTCACTTAAATTTGTTTCTGTTTGATATAATATTCGATAAGAAATGCCTGGCTTTTATTGTATTTATTAGTTCTATGTTAGACTACTTGTTCAATAAGATAATACAGATAAGTATTAATTTCCAAATTTGAGGCCCAAGACTAATAGTTAGGGCTTTGTGCTTATCAGAAACCAAAGCATAACAGAACAATAAAGAGATATTATCTGAATTCAAGTTTTGTGATTGTTTAATTTGTCAGTTAAACATTCAGTCCTGAAAGTGAGGTGGATGAAGAAGAATCATATTGGATTGAATTGCTGGTTTCATTTTTACATATAATTATTTTATATACCACATACTTTGAGTTGGTACTTATGATTAAAATTAGAAAATACAGAAATTTAGAATGATTCAATTTTCTGATATAACTTTAAACACTTCTGGATGTTGGTATCATCAAAGTAGAGACTTCTCCATTTGATAGGAGGAACGCCCATTTAAAGATATTTAATGCAGAAAATAGCACTGCTCTGTCTTGGGGCATATTATTAAATTATGCTGCTTCATCAATTCATGGGATTCTGAAAAATGGGAAGAAAATAATGGAGATTAACTCTCCTGTTTTCTAGCCATCATTTATAGCTTATGTTTTGTTGTTTCTGCTCATAAGTCTCTTGAGATTTTTATTTCAGTGGCTTCTGTCAAATTACCAGTTTGCTGATCTAAATCTACATTCTTTTCAATAGCTGAAAGGATTGGTTTTTATTGAAAATACTTGAACAGTAAGAAGCAAACCAGTGTTCATGGTAAGAATTATTTTCATACAGCCACTTCTCCCCATAAGAATAGAAACAGATCTATAGGTATATTGTTTCAACAAAATTTTATATATAAAAATATCCATAGTTTGATCAATTAGATTTTTAAAGTATTTTATTCTAGAAAGAAATTTTAAAAAACTATAAATTGCTCTTTGCTAAGAAAATCCAAATCCTGATATTCAGCTGTCATTTCTGAAATTTCAATTTAGCTAATCCTGTTTTGACAAAGACTGAACGCACTATCAGTCTTCATGCTTACCAGATTTCAATTTGAATGGCTTGGCATAGGAAACACTCTAACATGGCAGAATATCTTCCTCCTGTTGGAAGAGGGTCTTTCACTGTATACCATATTAGAATGTTCACCTTCCCAACAATAAGGCTGTCATGAAGAGACGATTTCTTGGTTAGAGAAGCTAAAAACTATGAGGTTTCTTTACTTTATTAGTAATCTCCTTGAAGAGATTATTATTCCCTACACTTTGAGACTTCTGAGTTAATTAAGAATGTACATGTAACAGTTGCATTGATGTCAACTTGTTCTTTGACAATAATGGATTAAAAAGGAATCTCTTGTATAGAGAGAAATGCATATCTTGTATAAAAATAATGTAATTTAAGAAAAAAGCAGGGCTATATTCACATGTCTGAATATTTTAAGTTATTATTTTAATAACCATTTTGATTTTTGATGTGTGAAAACATTAAAAATTAAAATGAGACTATTTTCCCAGCAATGCTGTAACTTTCTGCCTTTGATGTATGCAAATCACTGAAGTTGCCAGAGGGTCACTTATGCAAGTCTCTCTCAAGTGCAGCATTAAATGTTAGGATTGCTTGTTGATACCTAATCCATGGTTAACATCATAAATCAGCACTTGTCAGATCAGGGAAGCATATTAAGTGGAGTTATTATATTTCAAAACAGTTGGGAGTGTTTTTTATTCTGACAGCTTCCCAGAGAGGGGACTCGTGATGAGTAGCTGTAGATATTTCACACAGATGAGGAGGATACACACTGCCAGTTATTACTGTTAAGGACAGCCATAGCTAGCAAGTCATAATTCTCTTGACAGTCCTCCATTTTAATTCCTGTCACACCCCATCGTTATTTATTCCTCTTTCCAAGCTAGCACCTGCCAGCCATGTATATTTCTACAGAGTTATAGAATTTTAGAAAGGGTCGGGCAGAATTATAGAATCCTCATCAATAGAGTATATCTGAGATTTCATATTCCAGTTGAAGATACTGAGGCTGTTTTATTATTGAGAACTCATCATGTACTGGCCCAGAGAAGGTGTTCATCTCTTTTGCTTGCAATTACATGGCTGACAAGTTATTGTTTGTTTTATGTTCTACCATCATATTTATATATGTCTGTCTTTCTTTCTTCCCCTTTCTGTTTCTGTTTCTCTTTCCCCTCTCTCTTTTCATGAATGTACCATTGATTGAATTTAAATAATATTACTCTTCCAAACTTATTGTATTCCTTACCTTACAGTATTAAAACAAAGGAAGTACTATGGAAGTAGTGCAATAGTCTACAGTAAGTATCTCACAAAGATAATTTTCTTTTATCCTGATTAACACATGAAGATGACAAAAGAAAGAGGTATTATTTTTCTATAAACCTAAAACTGCTCTAAAAATAAAATCTGTTAAAATAGAGAGAAAGAAGAACAGGTATCAAGTAATGAAGCGTTGTCTGCTAGGCTTACATTTACTAAAAGTCTTAAGAGCAACATAGAACTAAGGAAGAAAGCAAAGCAAGGCCATTCCTCTATAAGAATAGAAGTGTAACAATTATAGCCGAGAATAGTATGAGGCTTTTGTAAATTATACAACATTTAAAATGTCACTTGGAAAACCATAGTGTGATGTATGCAGATGGTGTCATTCATAAATTGTGTAAAATAGGTGATTTTAACTAAAACAGTTGTATGATTAGCAGATAACAGAAAAAGCAGATACACAGTTTTCTTTAATGTCTATGAGAATGATTTTTAGAGGAGATAGTGCAAGTGCACTCAAAATTAAGTTAGGTGAGGAGTCTTTAAGACAATGATTACAAAATCTCAGTGTTTGCTAGTTTCCTTATCCCAGTGGGTTATATCCCAGAGTGATACTGAAGTTGTATAAGACCATGAGAATGGTGTTGCTGTAAACACGAAAACTTCTTAGTTTTTCCACAATGGAGAAGAAGGTAGATATAGCAAACTAGAGTTTTGTGAACTTTGTCTTGATCCTGGACAAGCACCCAGAATCTTTTATAGAGATTGTATGTGTGTGTTTGTATGTACACACAAATACTTTAGCCAAAGAAAGAAGTGATTGTTCAGATCCAAATCTACTTTCTTGTTAGAATCATTGGACTCTAACATTAGTGAGTCAGTGAAATTCTAATTCTATTAACCTGTTATTATCAGAATTTGAACCCAGCCTTTAACAGAAGCCAACATTGTGGGTAATGTGGGAAAATGGGGGCAAGGTAATCGATTTGTAACAGATTGAATGACTCCAACAACTTTAAGCATTGTACAACATGTTAAACATATTTCCATATTTTTGTTCAAATAATACAGATACAAAAACATGAATTATACTATATAAGCAGAATTAAGAATCTAAAATATGGAATGTACCTAGAGATTATTCATTCCAATTCTGCCTAAATAATACCTTCTGTGAGAAAATAGACTGCCGTCTCCCCTTGCTTTCTACTTTCCCAAGTAGTTGGGAAAGTAAGGTCCGTCTTTCTAAATTTAGAGATAAATGTTCATAAGGAAATATATTAAGTATTTTTGTATCCATGTTACTTAAATTCTTGAGTTTAAATTTTGCCATCTGTAAGTGAGGAATTTTGTCATTTATTAAATGAGGTATGAATTCTACCTTTCAGGCTCATCATTTCCAGTAGCAAGGCTTATGCAGGGGTTTGTATCAAGCTTCTGAAAGGTTGCTGAAAGAATGCAGAATTGGGTTGGCTGGGTAAATGGAATACAGGCTTTATGCAGAACTTATTTTACAAGAGCCATCCTTGATCAACAGAGGTAAATGACAATATAACTTACTTTTCTTATAGAAACATTACACTTTATCTCTTAATCTTTATAAGAAATCAAGAGAAACAAAAGGAAATGCCTGGAATCCAAATATTAATATCATTGTTGAACTTTATTGTAACAAACACCAGCAACATAATTTACCTAGGTATGTTTCTAAGGTCATTAGACTAATGTCAAACTTTAGCTAATTCACAAAGCTGAATTATATATGGGTAAATATTTATATATCGAGTCATAGTAGTATTTAGAGGAACTAATTATCCCTTTCCTTTCCCAGTGTCCTCTGCAAAGGTCCTTCTGTTAAAGTCCATGTCAATATCACATCCACAGTAACTGGGTTCATATAAGAAATGAAGCTCAGTGGCCAAAAAGCAGTGCTCTGAAATCAGTTAAACTAATAATT